>NW_008669739.1:28609-46413 GCF_000695815.1 Acanthisitta chloris
TCTTGCTTGCATTTACGTAAGTCATTTCACCACTGCTTTACAGAAGGCCTTCAGTCATTTGACACTGACTAGTCAAACAGCTGCTCAGCTTTTTCTACACAGTTCCTCATACCAATAATCTTGGGACCGCTGCAACATTGTTTTCTGTCCTGGGCTGTTAACAAAACTATTGTAGCACAGTACATGCTTCTCTGTGGTTTCTGGTTTCTCACCAAGGGCTACTTGCCACAAATAAAACTTTCAGCAGTCTGTTATGATTTAGTGTTAAAGTCTTCTGCCTTAATTAAGGTGCAAATGATACCAAATGCCAGCTCAACAATACTAACTTTATTTTGTAACATTAAGTGTACGGAGAAAAGAAAGAGAGAAGAAGAGAGAGAGGGAGAGTGTAGAAGATAAGGTACCACTGTGGACCCATCAGCATCTCACTGGTCCTTTGGTACCCCGGGCTTCTTTGTGCTGGTGGGGTCCTGCCTGGTTCAGTCCCTGAGTCACTTGTACAGTTGCTCATTAGCATGGGAGGTGAGAGTAGGAGTGGTTTTCAGTTCCTCATTAGTACGAGGAGAGAGTAGGAGTGGTTTCACCACTGCACGCTTGGATCTTAATTCAGTGGGTGTCAGTGGTCTAACTCTGGGGGTCATATGAGAGCAGTACCTCAAAAATAAAGTGCTCTATTTGTGCCCCCACTTTTTGAGCTGGTACAGCTATTCACTTGTTATATAATACAACAAAAGGGAATGCTGTGTTGGAAAGGATCAGCGTTGGTTCATCTTGGCAAGGCCAGAACTGAAACTGTTTATTTTGCTATTGGTGCCCAAAGTTTTCCCCAACAAGTTTCATCATCCAGGCTTGTTTAAGGTATATACTGCAAATGTCAATAACCCTTTCCTTACGCCATCACCTCTCAAAGACTCAACATTTCAGTGAACAGCTAAACCATTAAAAAAGCATAAAGCAGACCACAGATTACAAGCCAAAAAAGTATCACTGGTCATCATCAGCAGAGCAAGTAATGCTCCACCAAATTACGGCTGCAATCCTATCCAGCCCACACAACACTGAACTTACAGAGCTCTGCTGTCAAACCCTGTGGGTCTTTGGTAAGCAGGCACAAGCAAGAACTGCTCAGTGCTTATTCTTCAGAGTTGAATTTATCCATTAGCAGTTCACTAGTGTTTGGGATTTTCTTTTTTTTAGTTAAAACACACTATGCCCTTAACAAAGATACACTCTTTATACTCTTCAATTTCACCTCTCTGATCTAAAGGGTGAAATACCTGATCAAGAAGGCTACAGTTTCTTTCTGCAGAAAAAATACCCCTACTTTTCCTAACTTTATCATCATAAATAAAATGAAGCAATTTTGATTGATGTTTTATTACAAATTCACTCCAAAGACTTTAAAGCATACATCCAGAGTAAGAGGTACAAGTCTTAATGGACTGTTGGAGAATGGCTAAGAGAGCAAGGACACAGTCCTGGGAACGCACTTGGGAATGCACTGTACAAGCAAGGCTCTGGAGATTGTAACATATATAGATAGGGAGTAACTCAGCTTGGCAGAAGGCAACTTAACTTGGCAGGAGGCAGGGGCAAGTTGTCCTTGAGGGTGAGACAAGCAAGTTTGAGACAAACAGCTAAGAATGCAGCCAAGCCTGAGAAAGTAAGAAGGAATCCTCACAGCTGTAACCGCAAGTAGGGAGAGTACCTGAATGCTATCTTTAGAGCGTAGCCAATTATAAATGATTGATAGTTATATGCTTGCCATGCACTGTATAAAAAAGAGCCTGTCGGACAATAAAGTGGGAGCTTGCTTTATCACTTACACTGAGTTGGCCACTTGCTTCCCCCTGCGGAGCTTTCACAGCAATGGACAGCCCCGGGCAGACAAAAACAATTGCAAACAAGCAGTACTACAAAATTCTTACGCCTTCTTAGATGCACTTCCTGACTACACTCATCTTACTAGTTCAATATGCAATAAAAGGAACCGTTTTTAATTTCTCATCTCACACAAAGGGCTTTTGATTAGCTACACACTGTTCTTTCCACCATTTTGTTGAAGAACTGATGTTTCTCTACAAAGTCTTAGAACCTATGGTTCCTTTCTACCTTGAACCCAATGAACTCTGATTTACAATTAATTAGGCCATTCAAATTAATAAAAAGCCCACAGCAAAAAATCAGTTCATCAGCTACTAACTCAATGAAAACAGAATAGAATCATTAACATCAGCAGAGACGTCTAATATCAAGACCAACCTTTGCTCAAACACCACCTTGCCAACTAGGCCACAGCTCTAATTCCTACATCCAGTCGTTTCTTCAATGCTTCCAGAAATGGTGACTCCACCACTTCCCTGAGCAGACTGCGAATATGCTTTCTAATATATTTGCAGCTCTTAAGTTCACACTCATTGCAGTGAAGTAAATGAATCTTAATTAATGAAGCACATGTCAGAAAACTGATATTTAACAAGTCATGTGGTATATCACTTTCAGTTAATTACTCAAGTATTCAATATTTTAGCCAGCCAACAGCAAAACATACAGATAAGCACAGAGACTGCAATTTCTCATTTTTAATTTTAAAAGAGAAGATGTTTTAGAAATTATTTAAAGCATTACTTAAGCTATCCAAACTATTGCCTTTGTCCCTTAAATGAGAGCAATTTTTCCCATTACAGCACATGAAATACAACAGCCTACACACCTGATCTTGTACTACTAGTCACATCTAAGAACAAAAGAGGTGATACAGGACTTGGAAGCATTTCTTAGATTTCCTTCCAGTTTCAAGTGAATAATTTTACCAATGTCTGCAAACCAACCAAAATTAATATTATTAAGAGGCAAAGTCTTTACTAGGTCTTTACCAAAGACTTTACTAGGTCTAACTTCACTAGCCTTTCTCCCTTCATGAGTTAATATTCAGCTGAAAATTGTTGGGATTTTCTTCACCATTCATCATCAGGCAAACAGGAATACAGCTAATGAAAACAAGTACTGGTCAGAATGCATATCAAGCACATGTATCCATGCACACACCACTGCATACAGCAAGAGAAAGAAATGCACTGGCTAATTCAAGTGATCTCTTCACTACGTACATTTAAAAGATGAAACCCAGAAAAAACTGTATCTACTATAGATAACACAAAATAGAATTATCACATGACAGATGAATACTCTGCATACATTATACAAGGGACTGTCATTAAGGTATACAGAATGAGCAAGATAACCAACACTTCTAAAGAAGGAGCACAACATTTTCCTGTTTTATTGTTAAAAGTCAGCAAAACAAGTAAGGCTGATTACTGGTTTTAGATCAACAAGAAATCCATTCCTGTTCCACGCATGCTGGGGACAGTTTTCCTTTCACAGGAGGCAATCGCACAAAATTCTTCTTTCTGACCTTCTTACTACTCAGTGCTTCTTTGAAAGAGTATAGATACCTAACTATATGACGACTAATTACACAACAGTTTCTTGCTGTTTCCTGCAGCTGAAAAATTTTTCAGAGCAGAAACAGTTGTCATTCTTAGTTATTTCCAAGAGTATCTTTTCTCACAATTAACACATGGCTTTTTCTACTCTATGTGACATGCAATCTGTGAAAATAAAATCTATTGGTATTAGAAATGCTTCAGGCATTTTCAGTATCATTTTAGAGGCCACATATTCCAGCTGTGAACAATGTACTGACCACTTGGCCCAATTTTTCAGCAACTCAGCATCTCCTTCTGCTGTTTTTTATTAGGATGGCAAAATGTATCTTCATCTTCCCAACAAATACAGCTGGTTCTACAAGGCCTTCAGAAGCACAGGTATTCCTCATGGTAGCTAGTTCACAGAATCACAGAATGGTTCGGGTGGGAAGGAACATTTAAGATCTATTTTCAATTCCCCCGCCATGGGCAGGAACCCCTTCCACTAGAACAGGCTGCTCAGAGTCTTGTCCAACCTGGCACTGAACACTTCCAGGGATGGGGCACCCACTTCTCTGGACAACCTGTGCCAGTGCCTCACCATCCTCACAGAATTCTTTCCCAGTATCTAAACTAAATCAATAGATTTAGATTAGTTTTAGTTTGGATCCATTCCCCTTTTCCTGCCACTACATGTACTCTCTGTCTTTCTTGTAGGCTCTCTTCAGGTATTGGAAGGCTATGACTAGGTCATGCTGAAGTCTTCTCTTTTCCAGGTTGAACACCACCAATTATCTCAACCTTTCCTCATAGGAGAGGTGCTCCATCCCTCTAATCGCACTGGTGGCCCTCCTCTGGACTTGCTCCAACAGGTCAATGTCCATTCTATGCTGGGGACCCCAATAATGGATACAGCACACCAGGTGAGATTGCATTAGAGCAAAGGGGGAGGATCACCCCCCTCCACCTGCTGGCCACACTACTTTTGATGCAGCCCAGGACAAGCTGTCAAAGCACATTGACAGGTCATGTTCATCTTGTCATCAACCAACACTCCCACGTCCTTCTTGGCAGGGATGCTCTCGATCTGTTTATCTCCCCAGCTTGCACTGATACTGCAGGCTGCTTTGACCCAGGTGCAGCACCTTACGCTTAGTCTTATTAAACCTCAAGAGATTCCCATGGGCCCACTTCTCAAGCTCATCCCTGTCCCTCTGGATAGCTAGTTCCACTAGCATTGCAATGCTTTGTCTGGGGCTTTTTTTAAATGAAAAGTTACTGCAATTCAGCCTTAGACATGAGATTTGCACCTCCTTACAAAATAGTCATCCACAGAGCAGGGTCTTGCTAGTCCTCTAAAACAAAAACTTGCTTTTCTATGTTTAAATGTAAAGGCCAAAAGGTTCTCCAGATCATCTGGTTCAACATCTAGCTTGTGCAGTCACATACTTATATGTGACTTAATGGTTAGCTTTAAACATCTGTTCACCTGTAAAGCTGTTTGCAATCAAGTTCCTCTGCTGAGGTCTCCCACTAACAGAGTATGCTTAAACAGGAAAAACCAAGAGTAGTCCTGTGAAAAGTAATACAAATGGATGATTTTCTGTACTGTTACAGTTGGGGATTGAGTGAATGTTTCTGCTGGAAGATTTCGCTGAGAAGAAACCTTTCAGATTTCTCTTCCCTTAATTACCCAGGACACTGGCTATTCAATTAAAACTTCCTTGACAAGGTGGTAAATTTTATTTCTTCTATTACAAGCCCTAACATTTAATTCTTTTAATACGCAGGTAGTCCAGTGACCAAATACAGTAAGATAATCCTGGCTCTTCCAGCACAATGAATTTATCACACCATACAGTTCACTTCCTATGACTTCAGAAAAACATTATTCTAGTTTTTCTGGCTAACAGTGGAGGATCTACCCCCTCCAGCAACCAACAGTAACTAATGGCAAATCATGACTGACAAATTTGGTGACCTTTTATGATGGGGTCATGGTGTTGGCAGATGAGGTAAGAGTGACTAATGTCATCTACCTAGACTTCTGCAAAGCATTTGACACAATCCTGCACAACATTCAAGTGTTCCGGGTCGGACAGGGTTTTAAGCAACCGAGTCTAGTGGAAGATGTCCCTCCCCACAGCAAGATGGTTGAAATAAAATGATCTTTAAGGTTCCTTTGAACTCAAACCATTCTGTGATTCTAAGATCCATACAGCCTCACACCATAAAAAAACCTGTTATGCAAATGACACCTAACCAAACCCCCTCCAAATTAACTAAACTGAATTCAAGGTGCATTTTAATCAGCATTTTCTTTTACGAGCTTTTAAAAACCAAGTTCAACTTCTAAAAAATTAAATCAACAGTTTCCTAAACATCTCTACATTATTCATCTACCGTTTTTCCAGCTACTCATTTATAATTCTGCATAGTGAAGGCTTCAAAGACAGACAGTAAGGGCCTTCCCCCTTCCTGTAACATGCATAATAACATTATCTTAAAGAAGCAGGTTTGAAAGTCCTCAAAATTGTTACCTTTTTAGGTTGTTTACTTGATAGTAGGTTAAATTTACTATAGCTAAACCGTATTTTCCAAGTCTTATATTTTCTGTTTACTATTTTTCTGCATTTTTTTAAAATACACAGCCTAAAATTATTATCTGCCATTATGCTCTGTAAGCATGCTTTCATTTTATCTTTTATATCACTAATGGAACACGAATGAAAACCAACCCAAGAACACGCTAATAAGCATGGCTTATCAGAACTCCTCAGGAGACTATGCAGCAAGTCATACCTACAAGTATCTTCTACAGCTGAAGAAACCAATCCTAACAAAACCATCTCTTAGTCACACCTACAATTTATTACTTCCACTTACAGCCTCCATAAGTAGATTAAATTATAACATACTTTCATCTGAAGAAAGTTACCTGACAAAACCAGTATCAGTTGTGACACAATTCCCTCACAATACTCCACCATATTTAAGAAAAGCACTTCTAAGATTACACAGACTTTTCTCGAAAGTCACAAAAGTTCTTACAACCATTGTTACAGATCCTTATTGAGCAAAAGTACAGTGATATTTTTAAAAAATGCAATGAGTAAATTATGAAGTAACAACAAATTTCCAGGCAGACAATCTGGTATACACAAGTACCTATAAACTCACCACACGACAAGTATGCCTCAATACCTGAATCATCAACATGCACAAATATTAACACAATGATCTTCAACAGCAAGAACTTCTCCATTTTGCCTTCACAAGCTTTTAATAGCAGTGACTGACTGGACACCTCTCAACCTTCAGGCAAACAGCAGTGAAATGTGCCTTGTTAGTTCTAATGAGCAAAATAATCCAAGATGTGGGACAAATCACTACCCTTTTTAAAAATCTATTTCCTAAAGAATGCTAAAAGGTTGGCAAACACTTAATTGAAGCTAATGTAAGCTCAAGAGAAAGTAAGAAATCTCTATAAATAGTTGCAGACAAATTTTCATCATTCCAGCCCAGTAGTGGTTGGTACTCTTCGGAGTTTAAAGTGATTACTGTTTAAATTGTTCAGAGTGAGAATCATCCTTTGGCATAGCAGAAAATTCTGTAAATAATCAGCAGAAAATTCTGTAAGTAAGCAGTCATAGTATGCTTCAGTAAAATCTGTGAACATTTAACTGTCCACAAAATCTTCTACCACAACTCCAAAACAGCCTTTCAACTTGAAGCTTCATTTAGCTATAAGGAATAGAAGTCACTACAGTGAAAGCAACACAAAAAACACCTTTATACTTGACTATAATCAGCAAATTATTACTGTTCTCTGAACTCAGGAACTTGTATAGCATCAGTGACACCTGCACCTACATGATATGAGTGACACTTGCAATAGCACTGCAAGTGCAGATCATAACATCTTAGAATCACAGAACCAACCAGGTTGGAAGAGACCTCAAGGATCATCGAGTCCAATCCTACCCATCCTCCCCCTCTGCTACCAAATAAGCTACCCAGAGACCAACTAGTTTTTCCATTTGTGGAATTAAAACAGATGGACAAAAAAGGACAGAGGAGATGCCTTTGCTTTGCTCAAAAGAAAGGTGTACTTCAATCATGCTTTTTCTACTTTTAATCGTGCTTTAGCTATTTTTCATCCTTTGTTTTCCATATAAAAGGCAGCAAGAAGTTTCATTAGTGCAACTAATGGAACATTTAGTCCAGTATTGTTGTGTGGGAATTAGCCCACCTGTGGCCAGGGGTTTTTAAAGTTCTTGATCTTCTCTTGATGAAGAGACAGTTGCACCTGCAAGGGATGATCACCTTGGCAGGCCCAGCTGAACAGCTCACAGATCAAGGCTTCTGCCACTGTTAGGGTCTTTGAATAAATTGGAAACAAGTTCAGGAACCTGTGATTAAACATTCTTCATTGTATTTGTGGTGCCTTACATGATACTAGAATTCTTCAGCAAAAGAAAAATGACCAGAAAAGGTCCATAACTCATTACAAAAAGCATTGTGCATTAGTCGTTATCAAGTTTACATCCAAAGAGTATTAACCTGAGCTGACTACAAGTAAGTAACAGTGTAACATGTTTACTAGACCACACAAGCTACCAATACATCAGCTGGTAATTACAACCAACTACAGGCATAGGATTTTGCCTGAAAGAGAAGAGCTTGTTATCAACCTGCACAGCTGAAAAAAGCCACTGACAAAACCAGTAACAAATTTACTTTAAAGAAAAAGGAAATCCATGAGGCAAAAGGAAGTAGAAAATGACATATGGATGCCAAATGCAGAATGCAGAATGTGAAAATGCTCTATTCAATTCCAGTTTTGAAGTTTAGTCTCACACTAAATACAGTTAGACTTCTGAAATTCCCACCAGGTTTCAGGGGCAAAAGAAAACTGCATGCCTACCACTTTAAATGCCTGTAAATAAATAACCGAGAAAACAAAAGTTTTGTTCTCCAAATATTTACTTCACAAAGTCTTGAAGGTTTAGTCTGGTTTTTACAGCTTATCAACAATAAAGCTACATATTATGTATCTGACTAAAATTAAACTGATCAAAATGTAGTAGTAGTTTCTTATTTAATATGCTTCCCACATGGGCACTGTCACAACCAGATTCAATGCTGATATTTTGCATATCCTTGCCCTTTGAAAAATTCTTTGTTTCTCCTGTTAGTCAAAAAATACATTCTGAAAATGAATGCAAGAATCCAAAAATTTATTTCTGAAATCTGGTATTCAAAACACACATACTGGCTGTTCTACTGAATAGGAATCGAGCTAAAGAATGAATAAGAGAACTGGCTAGTGCCAAATGAGTTTACAACACCTTAATTACAAAAAACTAGCAAACAGAATGTGCTTGTCAACATAACATTTTAAGCTCCACATTAATTCATGCAGCAGTTTATACATAAAATTTCTAGCCTATTTTCTTTCTAATGACTAAGTGAAACATGTACACACATACCCTCCAGTCACTTTGGCAAAAAAACACGTTGTAAAAAAAGATTTGCGTATTAATGCAATATTACGCACATCTTGCATAATTCTGTCCTTCTACTATGGAATCATCATAAACAACCGCCAGAGTTTAATTTATTTTCATCACATTAGTACAGCTCTCCCTGTGACTTTACATAATATACCAGGACTCTGAAGTACAGTGATTTTTTAAAGCATCCTCTTACAGGCAACGCAAAAATACTTGCTGACTCGACCTTGTATATATGTTCTAACTTACTGACTGCTCATTTAATACATACACGGCTCTCCATGCTTAAAGAAATCAATATAAGGCTTTTACAAAAACCTGGAGAAGAGATCTAGTATTTATTCAAAGCCACGAGAACCTTCCTTGAGTCACTTTATCCGAAGGTAAAATTTAATCCGCTCCTAATTGTTCAGTCTGCTGCAAATTACCTTCCATTTAACCACAAGGCACAAACCTGCCCAGACACCACACGTTGGCATAGGTTGGTGTAATTGCCTTGAATTGCACACTTCTGCATCATGGCAAATATAAAGCAGTTTAGCTTCTCAGCTGATGATCACAGCGCTGGAGGACATCTTCTGGAAGGGAAGCCTGGAGAAGGAGGATCAGGCTTCAGGCAGACCTTACAGCAGCCTTTCAGTACCTGAAGAGAGCCTACGAGAACGCTGGAGAGAGACTTTTTACCAAGGCATGTAGTGACAGGATAAAGGGAAAGGCTTCAAAATCAAGGAGGGCAGGTTTAGATTAGATAACAGGAAGAAATTCTTTACTGTGAGAGTGGTGAGGCACTGGAACAGGTTTCCCAGAGAAGTGGCCACCCTATCCCTGGGAGTGTTTAAGGCCAGACTGGATGGGGCTTGTGGCAACCTGGTAGAGTGTCTCAGCCCATGGCAGGAGGATTTGAACTAGATGATCTGTATAAGGTACCTTCCAATCTAAACCACTCTACACTTCTAAGGCTTCCCTCACAGACAGGTAGCTATCCTCCTCTTCCCCGAATACAAAAACATATACGCACGACAATAATAGCTGCCCAAGACATGAGAGCATCACTTTATTACTGTACAATCACTATGCTTGCTACCACTCCATGGTAAATGCGAGTGAACTTTTAAGTTTTATAATGCAATCATTTTGTTCTTATTTATGCTCTTATAGATGGAGTTGACCCAAATGATTTGTTACAATTTTAATAAGTTTACTCAAATTGGTTCGGTAACATTTACAAAGACAGGTCTCCGGAATCTAGAGAGGGAAAGGTCTATTTGAAAGAATAAGGCATATCTCTGCTCTCTGCTCAAGTGTCTTCTCATGAAGCACACTTAGGTCAGCCTTTGTTTGAAGAATAGATTTAATTTCTATTGTGTTAGCCAGAGAAACACTGTTCCAAAGTCAAAAGGATCACTCAGACATTCTGGAAGAGCAAGTCTAGGGCAAACATACCTAACCCTGCTGTTAGCAGACAATGGAGTGGTAAATTACTGCACTTAGCTAAGTCTGTTAGGTTGATTAATCACATCAAATCAAACTCTTTGAGTTTACATCCCCTTAGGAGCCTGGCTGATCTTTCTAAGCGTCATTTTAAGCGTGTAACAACCAGTTCTCAACAATTCAAGCTAGCAGTGCTGCTACACACACTTTCGAACTTCGACGAACTATAAATTTCACATATTTTTAGGGGGCAGGGGGATAATCTGCCATTTGATGGACCAGGTAGTCCTTCAAGCTTTTTAGCTCACTAGTAGTTTGTGCATCCTAAGTATCAAATTATTCTTTGACCTGTGTTCTGAGACCTTAGAGCCTATTACACTGAGAAGATGCCACTGCCAACACTGAATCGAACCTAGGCATAAAAAAATATTTTCCTTAGCCAAACTTAAGAATTTGTGACATCAGATGGTTTTGCAAAAGCAAGCATTTTGCTGATATACTTGAAACTTTTCCCTCTAATGCAGCATACCTCTACAAGTTTATTCATGAAGGTCCACAGTAAAGAAGATACTGTTTCCTGCATTCAGAGGTGACAGTTCATGCTTTAACTATTATTCTTACCACTTATGTCCAGCTTCTGCAGCTGGTTTTTAACTTTACTCCAGACATAGCAACTATTTGTCTTCCAGATAAGCTGGCAAGCCACCAAGTTTGGAGTAGAGGACCAGAAGACAACAAAACCTGTGTGTGTAGGTAAGGCAAGTAATTAATACATTGATACGTAATATTGGTGCTACAGCAACAACCTGTGATCAACAAGACACATAAGCATTCAAAATTCTTATTAGGACAATATATTATTCACAGCATTGATTAAAAAGTTTAAATTTAATTGCTATGAACCTTAATCAAAGTAACCAGTAATGATATTGATAAATAAGTAGCATTTCAGCACATAAGAAAAAAAAAGCAGGACCAAAAAATACTTAAAAGGGACCAAGTTAGAAAGTACAGTTACCCACATTAGCTCTCTATATAAGCAAACCTACGACAAGAAGTACTACAAGTCCATTTATTCATGGATTTCAGATACATATAGCTAAACCTCCCCCATAATCAACATCACAGTAATCACAATCATAACTGTTTAATGAATCAAGAGGTTATTAACTTGAGTCTTCATTGGATACAAACACTGATTGCCTCTGATAAAATCTCTTTCTTAAATCAGCTGGGAGTAGATGGAGGAATTAAGAGTGAAATTATTGGTAAATTAAGGCTTTCTCTAGTCACAAGAAAATGGACAAATAATTTTGTTCTGAATTACTTCAATGAAGGAACAAACAATACCACTTTTGCAAACTGAAGCATGACCACACTGGAGAGAGATACTAAGCTCATCCTCAAAGCATAGAAAAATTTCTCAGTACACACCTGATTTTAAGAAAAGCTTACAGATTCCCTTTCAGAAACGCACATTTGCAGAGAGGACTGAATTGTCCTGTGGTGCCTGAAACAAGATTGAGCCTACTCAACAGAGCATCAGCAAAAGGGAGAGACAGAAATTCTCTCACGGAAACAGGGAAAACCTGAGTAATCTTCCAGCAAACAGGATCTCAGAAGGCAGAACATCCTTCCCCATCAAAGCAGGTGAGGCTCCATAGAAGTCTGTTCTACAGATAAGAAGAGTACACACAAGAACAACCACACCTCTGCCTTTTATGCTGATGCCTGCTTCACGTTCTGCCACACCCACCCAAAGATAAATTCTCCTAGAAGTGTGGTTAAAGGCCTAAGTACGACTGAAAACTAGGATGTTTACTCACGCCAACACTCTTCCTTTTTCAACTCTATGTAAGAGGAAAACAAAAAACCTGCCTCAAATGAATCCATGTCAATTACGTTCTTCAAGCCTAAGACTACCTTTAATGCAACGCCTACTTCACCCCTGGTTAGCCACCAGGGTCACAGCAAGATACTACCATTTGGAAATGTACTCTTCACCCACTGTTAACACAGCCACATATCCCTAGTTGACACTGTTGCAAAATGTGGAATATGTAAAATTTTCTTAAGAAAGGATGTTGTTTGATGCTTGATCATTGTACACATTCAAGCCTAATCAACAAGAAAGAACATTTAATCCATGAAACACACAGCAACTAACAAACTCTAAGTGATGTCCCAGTGTTAGAAAGACAAATTACTAGGTTATTGGATTACTAGAATTGCCTTGTGAAAGTTTAGGGCTTGATTTCAGACTTGGGGGAGGTTAACAAGCTTGGGGAGAAGGATGTACTACTGATGGTGGACACAAAGAATACAGAATTTACTGGCCACAAGAACATTTGACAGAACTCCCAAGATGAGGAACAAACTAATGAAGACAACTCAGCAACTGTGCGGCATCAACTCCACCTGGATACAAGGCAATTCCAGCAGGGAGAGACCATACCATTGACTCCAGAAACCCATGACTCAAAAGAAGAAAAACACCAAGGATGTGGACTAATCAGCATGAGAAGTGAGAGAGTCATTAACCAATAGAAGATAGAATACCAATTAATAAGACAACTATGTAACTTGTACCAAGTGAACACTGATGCCTTTGTATGCTAAGAGGTATAAGTATTAAAACATCTAGATGGTTGTCATGCTTGATTTATGGAGTACCACCGAGCACCCAGGCTTGTGTAACTCTGACATAACCAGCATTTCCCTCGAGAGTAATTACTGGCTTGTTGCACACCAAGTACCAAATCCTAGTTTGTGTACAACAGGAAATAACATTAATTTGTCTCAGCTCTCTCTCCATACAAGCCACAGGTGTATGCAACACAGGTATAACTGAAGCCAGGAACGAATTCCCTCCCTGCTCCCCAATTTGACCAGTTAGAAAAGTCTGTCTTTCATCAACCAGTAGTGAGTATGCTTTGTTCACTCCTCCCTTCAGTAGTACAGAGACATGACCCAGAGGTCAGCCACTCTTCCTGACAACATATAATCACAGGACTATCCAACAATTTGTGGTTTCCAAGCATATCAAACACCTGCATGTTCCTTAACCCTAAAAGTACTTAAGAACAGATTTCTAGGAAGCCATATGAAAGGCCAAATATACTGTAAATCTATTCTTTAATATACTCTTGTCAGATTATGCATTTTGGCCCACCTTGTCTAACAAAATCTCATCATTACAATATCTTATCTACGGTTCCACTGAAAGCAAAACAACCATAAATTAACTTGTGTGCCATCTTTCGCCATTAAAACCAAGAACTTCCAAAGGAGACTAGTGAAGAAAAAAAAAATCATTATAGGCACTTAACAAAGCTCTCTGCAACTGGAAGACTTTGAGAAGGAAGTCATAAATTGCCCCCACTCTGATTTCACTGTGATGATCATTGTCTAAAACATACATGATTGTAACACAGGACAAGGAAGCAATTGTCCAGAATCAGACATTACCAACTCTCTTCCAAGTATAATTATACCAGTTACACAATCTACATCTATGGTGTGTTACTTTTATTACATTTTTATCATTCCTGGAAAATTTGATAGACAATCTAATCTGCAAACATTTTGACAATGCACAGTAAAGACCAGAGGTAAGTTACAGGCATGCAGAAGAACAGAGTATTTCCCAGTTCATGACAAGTACTTAACTTCTGCCTACTAGCCTAAGCACTATACTGAATTTCAGCACACATTTGCCAAGGCACTTGGAAAACCTTATCAAGAAAAGTTTACAGAATTGTCACCAGGGAACTCTTCTACAACTTGTCTTCTCCTATGCTACTCAGCTCACAAAACATTAAATCCAGAACGCTGGAAATGTCTGTATTTTAAAAATGTCAACTGAAAACACAGGCAATATACTGAACTTAAGCTACCTTGATTCTGCATACTAGGAAAGAATTCTGCACAGGAAACAAATAATAAATTAGGAAATTCAGTTTTGAAACAAGTAATTATTTGATTTCAATCGATACCAGACCACAATTCTGACATCTAATGAATCTTTCAGTTCTTACCCTCTTAGGTTAAGAAATCAAGATCTAGCAAAGTTCAATTTTTTATTTAAATTGTATTAACAGAAGTTTATGGGGGGGGGAGGTTGTTTCGTTGTTTGGGGTTTTTTTTGAAAGGGAGTCAAATCAAAGTCTGTATCAGTGAAATTTTAAAGACCTCAGCACGATGGCATAGACCAGTGTGGGAATATGACTGAGGGTAAAAAGATAATGGTACAGAGGTTACACGGAAAAATATGGTTGCTACTCTCTGGATGGAACATGGTCAGCACACCTGATCTCCCCCACACAATACAATCTAAGGGGGACTAAATGGAGGGTGGAGTGGAGTGGGACACCATGGCCAGGCTCTGACAAATCCCTTGCAGAGGAGGGAACTTAGTGGTACTTCCTAGCTGATTTCAGCTTCACACAGAAGCTGAAAACCAAGGGAGATAAAGGAAGATGTCCTGCTGTTGAATCAGCAACCATGACAAAATCAGTCTCCTTGGACTGATGTATGTCCTAATATACCTCACTATACTGAGATATAGGCCCCCAAGTATGACCACACTTCACTGAGTAAGATGTATGACTAAAGTCACTCAAGTTCCACCTAAACAGAAAGAAACAGTACAGAAGTGAGCTAATGTCAGTAAGTCAGGGGTAACTCCATTTTAACTTCTGGGACCAATCCATGGGGTGAACCAGCCTTCTCCCCTAGATGAGCACCCACTGGGTAAGAACCACACTCTCTGTGCACTTAATCATTACCCTGAGCAGCTTTTGTTAGGGATTAGAGCTGATTAGTATATTGCTTTGAACTAGTATATAATTTTGTACACATTTTTGCTGCCAGATAATATCACTGGCAATCCTCAAACCTTAACCTGTCACAATTTTAATAATAAAAGAGTGCTATAATCTGTGAACTGTTAATGTGAGTGCTTCAAGGGCACTGGTAGTTACTGGCAGCAGGTGAAGTGTAGAGACCCAGGAAGGGGTTTTTCTGCTCGGCACTGAACCACCCTCCAATCTAGTAGACCGCTCAGTAAAGGGCCCTGGAAGGGACCTTTAAGAAATGTTCGTTCTGACATTGACTGGTCTTGACAAAGTCTTGTGTGAATAAAAGCCTGGCCGCTTTTAACAAAAAAGCTTGCTGAGCCACAGGCTGGACTGAAAACACAGAAAGCAACACGTTGACCACAAACCTCTTGCTGAGAAAACCGGACTCCTCCACCACAACTTTTTCAGGAGCTAACAGGATTCCACTGTTGACTGCAAATCTCCAGCTGAGACAACGGGACTCCTCCACCACCACGACTTTCTAAGGAGATAATGGAATTCCACAGGCAACCGTAAATCTCTGGCTGCACCTGGACCACAACTTTCCAGAGACATTTGCGAGGGGCCCGCACTGGGAATCACTATGTGTTAACCCAGCAACTCTAGGTGAATTTACCAATCAGTGCCCGCTCACAGTGCTGTAAAAAGGGAACCAGCACCCAGTGTGTGTGCGTGTGCACCCACCACCGAAGAAAAGATAGCTACTCTTACCCAGTGTGTGTGCGTGTGCACCCACCACCGAAGAAAAGATCGCTACTCTTCATCAGAATGTTGCTGGATCCATAGCGGTGACCATTTCTGCTTTTGCCTCTCAAATCCTGCTTACTTCCTCCTTTTCTGATTCTGATGCTCCTATCACCCTCCCTCCCCCGCCCCCCACCTTTATAACCCGTAATAAAATCTTGCTCACTAACGGTATTTGACCTTGTGTGTGTCTTAATTCACACTGGGGGAATCGATCAAACTTTCCCATGTTCTTATCAGATCAGGACAGGTCCCCATAACACAATGCTAAGACAGGTCAGGCACAAGGGTCTTGGGCCTCTTGGGGCGCTGGCAGGACTAATCAAACACCCAGGATTTGTGTAAATCTTCCCTTTTCATGTGACATAAAACTGCTGTAGTCTGCAGGATTGCTATGGATAGACTGCTGCAAAAAGAAAATAAATGTCCCCCTTTCCAAGCTGGGGTGGAGTGGACTCAAAGTTTTGGAAGGACGAAAACGAAGTGGTAGAATGTATTGAGCAATGCCAGGTTGAACAAAAGGTAGGAGAGGAGAAGAGTCTTCAGGCAGAGGGGTTCCTTGCTGCCTAGCACAATCACAAAAGCAAAGCAGGCTTTGGAGAATGTGTTGCTTGTTGCTGAGCAAGATAAGAGGCTGCAGGCAGAGATGCTACTTGCTGCTGAGTGTGATCATATTAGGAGGCTTCAGATGGAGCTTTGTGATGCATGTGAGAGAGAATCTTAGGGGAGGAATTGCAGCATGTAGAATCTGGACCACTTGCAGAAACAGTCTTCCAACTCCTTCATTAGATAGAGTTGCAACACAGTAAACAGGTCTATTACTCTGACAAAGAGCAAGATGTAACATATGCATTGTCATCTGGTAATAAGAAAGTAATATTATGACCTCCTAATTAAAACAGAAACCACAGTTGATGGTCAAGGTCAGCAAGCTGCTGCTACTGAAAGAGTGCCATATACAGCAACTGAGATAGAGAAATCCAGGAAAAGTATAGCAGATTTACATGGGATGAAAAAACCCCTGTGCTAATCAACAAGCAGAAAATGATTCTTTATCTGCTGCAAATTCCTTTGGGCTTGAAGCTGGGTCCACTACAAAATCTCGGGGTAGACACAGGGATCATACACAAAAAGCAGCCCCATTTGATCCAATTCAGGCGGCTGATTTGCAAGAACATTCTGGACATAAGCCAGGCAAAACTGAAATCTAGCAAATGGAATCCTATCAATGCATACACGATCATGGCCCACACATTCAGATTCCAGTTGGTTCTCATCAACAACTAATAAAATTTCTAACAGATACAGGAGCATGACATATTAATGCAGCGGTGTGCTGGTTTGGGCTGAAGTAGAGTTAGCCTTCTTCACAGAGGCTGGGGTTGGGCTGTTTGGGTTTTGTGCGGAACATAGAGTTGATAATGCAGAGATGCTTTTGCTGTTGCTGAGCAGAGCTTACACACAGCCAAGGCCTTTGCTGCTTTCCATACTGCCATGCTGGCAAGGAAGTTGGGGGTGCATGGGAGATTGGGAGGAGATACAGCTGGGACAGGTGACCCAAACTGACCAAAGGGATATTCCATACCATAGGACATCATGCTCAGTATATAAGGTGGGAGAAAGAAGGAGGAAGGGGGGACATCTGGAGTGATGGCGTTTGTCTTCCCAAGGAACTGTTACGCGTGTTGGGCCCTGCTCTCCTGGAGATGGTTGAACATCTCCTGTCTTTGGGAAGCAGTGAATTAACTCCTTGTTTTGCTTGGCTTGTGTGTGCAGCTTTTGCTTTCTCTATTAAACTGTCTTTATCTCAACCCATGAGTTTT
>NW_008669739.1:46449-51268 GCF_000695815.1 Acanthisitta chloris
GGGTGTGAGTGAGTGGCTGCATTGTTCTTGGCTGCTGCTGGGGTTAAACCACGACAAGTGGGATGCCAGAAAGCTGGGTGTACGAGTCAGATGGCAAAGAGTTAAAAATCACTGGAGTAAATGGAGCAGAGCTGCAAAGGCTAATTTATGGCTCCTGGGTGAGAAGTGGATGTCACTTTGCAATTAAATAACACAATGAAGACACTCTAGGTTTTGATGTTCTGAACAGTCCAACCTAGCATTTACCAAACGCTCCTTCGGTTTCAATGTTAACTGCAGCCCTGAAAGAAAGCCAGTGACTGCAGTGTGCTTGCCTCCCACAGTGCCTGCACTCCTGGCTTCCAGGATTGCTAGTGTATCCCAATGCTGGATTTTTTACTGCAGCATAAGGCTCTGGAATTCTAGTCAATTTGGCCCCACTAACAGCTGCGGTACCCAATACTGCAAGCCTAACAGCCACACTACAAGCTTGGGCATTGAAGGGGTGGAACACAATTTGTTATTACTTGCTCACACTCTCCTCCTGATTCTCCTGTTTGGCCAGTGAAACAGCCGAACCGGCAGTCATGGCTTACAGTTAATTACAGGCGATTGCATGCCAATACTGTGCCTTTAACCACTGTTGTACAGTATCTTGTGGAACTGGCAACTCAAATTCAGAAAGCATCCCACTCATGGATGTCAACCCCAGATGTAAAAGGTTTTTTATGATTCCATGCTGGGAACATGACAAGACTCCACTCACGCTTACCTGGAAGGGAAGGCAATACACCCCTAACAGACCCACACAGGAGCATAAACACACCCACAACTGTACATCCTGCACTTGCTAGAGCAGCATCCTATGCAACAAAGTAGTAACTAAATGATACAATTCCATTTTGTTCAAACTCCTATATAGGATAGAAAGTCTAAAGTTCATCAGCCATTCTGCATAAATCAAGTATTTACTGAATCACTGAAATCCACAGAACTGCTTTTGAAGTACTGACTCTAACCATTACTTGTAGGTACCATACTGGAACATTCAGCAACAACATTTTTAAAAAAAAACCAAAAAACCCGAACTAATCAAAAAATAATCCAAGAGTTAATCAGCTCTTAGAGGTTTATAAGCTTTATAGTCTTATAAAAAAGACTATAAAAATCTATTTGAAAGTGATTACGGTTAGTTAAGAGTTACTCTCAGTAACGCTTATTCTGCAAGCCGATCTCAAAAAAATTAATCAAAAAATATTTCCAAAATATCTCAACCATCCTGCAATAACTGCAACCATTAGAATATGATTAGGTAGCCGTTAAGGCCAGCAGCCACAACTATTTCTATACATTTCAGCATTTTGTGGAACCACTGCAATAAAGTTTCCAAATCACTTGTTCAAGACCTCATATAGCATAGATTTACAGCAGTTTCACAACATATATTACAGGAAAGAAACAGAAAAATGTAACCTGGATTTGTAGAACCATAGTCCACAATCAAATCCATTCACCCCCTGAATTCCACAAGCCACCAGCAAAATCACATTTTACACTACAATGGAAAGTTAATTGCAACCACCAAATGGTCAAAGCAGCAAGTTAATTTTGCCACTGGTTGAAACGAAACAGTGATGAGGCCCCATTGCCTCTAAAATCAGCTGTTCATTGATTAAAATATCAGTTAACTGCACTGTTTCAAGGATATCAATGCTTATTCATGTCATACAGATGCAGATGGAAGCAGTGTACGCATTCATACGCCAGAAGTCACATCACCCATTCGTTTAAGGCATGTGGTATGCAGACATCTAGATACCATCTGGATAGCAAGTGGGACACATCTCCATATACTGAGAGGACTCATTAGGAAAACCAGTGTCAAGAAAGATCAGCACTCACCTTCCTGTCACAAAATGACTGAACTCTGAAGAGTACTAAGAGAAGAAAAATAAGAAAAGCAACAAACCAAAACATTCTCTTACACCTGTCACGTGAATCCAACTACCTAAGCATACAACAGGAAATAACTTTCCGTAAGAGCGAGTCTCTCTTTTGGTTCAGCTCCAATGAACAGCTTTCGAAAGATGGTTTTTAAACCACCTTGATGAACCCGTTATAGCCATCTACAAAAACATGTTCTTGTGCTACATCATCAAGAAGTTTGGCATTTCCAATATCTGGGAAAAGAAAGGAAAGGAGACAAGGAAAACCAAAATGGCAGCATGGGAAGTTTCAGCAACAGGCTTCATTTGTAAGGAAATTTTTTTAAATGGTGTTTTTCTTCAGGAAATAGACCCTTACTACAAATCTTCCCTTTGTCAAACATTAAGAAAATCATACATTACATCAAAACACACTTTAAAACAGCTCTTGCATCAGTTCACAGATCAGAACATGTTTGGCAACACATAGCAAGGAAAGATACTGGGTAAGAAATCAATGGAAGAAAACTAGGACTGAGAAAATATACAAAAAGTACTGAAGGACAAGATCAACTAGATGTATTTATTACCTTCAGGTCTATATCTTTTAATTGGCAATGTCATAAATATTTATAGTTATAGTAAGTCATGATTTACTTGACTGAAGATTAATTGAAACATATGTCTTGCTAAAACATTTGCTAATTCCTAACTTATTCCAGCAAACTGATCATAAGACTGCTGCATTTCTTGCAGCCTTGTTTTTCCTCAGTCTCGTATTTGCCAATATGCATAAGAAAAGAGTTTTTGAAAAGATTTCACTAGTACTGCAATTTTAATTCGGTTAAACACAGACTGGCATTACTCACAACCACTGGAGCATCTTCACTCAGAGAAGACGCAAAGATTTAGCAAGTTTTTCAACTAGATCTGCTACTCATATGACAGGCCACAGCACTGATTTTTGCTCAAATTAACACAACCGAGACAGCAGAAAAACGTTCTAGGTGTCACAGAACAGATCACAATGGCAAACAAAAGATGCCATAAACAAGAAACCTCATACAGCTAATGAAGGAAACCTAAATTTTAACCGAATAAAATTCAGTTCTAGCAACAAAATGACAACGTAATGGAGTCAAACATGACTCCTTTTAAGTGATCCATTATGTAAACAGATGTGTTGCAGATGGCCTGTTTTTATTTTGCTCTTTGGCCTAGGAATTCGCTTAAGTATCCCAAGGCCTATTCTGAGGAAGGAGCCGCATGCTTCAGTACACTTCACGTTTTTAGTAGGAGAGCAGTAATTTCAAAACGTGGTGGCTACCACAATGAATGACTAATTAACTACAACTGGTAAACTGTTCTAGCGGCTTGACTGATATTGCCTTCAGGTTGCTAAATGTAAATAAATTTTTTATAAAAGTAACTGACTGCTTCAGGAATCTACTGACGCATCAGGTTACAGACTTTTGCTCGGACTTTTCCATCTAGAAGTAGTGCAGTTGGCTCAGGAGCCATGACGTAGATACACATTCCAAAATGATCTTGTAACTTGGATAACTCCACTTAAGTTTTATGCTGCGGTAAACTCAAACACAAATTAGTATCTCTCCACCTCTGGTTAATCAGTGCTTGTTAACGAGGATAGAGAAAGCAACACAAAATAAAAGTATTAATAGATGACACTTAATTCTCATATTGAAGAGTAGTACTTACTCCTGTCTTAGTCAAAGCTACGTGATTATGCCATACCAGTGCTTCTCCACTAGAAGCTTCTAAAGCAAAGTAGACAAAGACAACATAGCTAGAACATTTGTTACTTTAGGGCAATGCTCAGAAGCCATGACTCTACGTGTGTATATGACCCAATAAAGACCACGTCTTCAAACATAATCTTTGACAGATAAAACACTTACTGTGAATTACAGTAACACGCCTGCAAAGCAATGTCTTTGCACCTTCAGCATTCACCCTCAACTTACAAACTGGAAATAAAACTGGTTCCATGGCAGATCAATTCAGATATGCTCAAACTGCCTTCAAATGCTGTTTTGGTTTTACATCACAAGGAGCAGAAAAATAAGCCATATTTATCGAAGCCGGAAGGGGGTGCTCTGAATAACTGAGGTGGGGGCACTGAACTGAGCATCTGCCTCACATTAGCAGAGGTCAAAAGCATGCTGTCTTGTTTTAGTTTGGGAACTCGAGTTCATGGTGCCATGACTTTTTTTTCACCAAAACACCCCAACCCAATCAAAAACCCCATAAACAACCAAAATTGAAAAGCAGGAACACTCCTGTCAGCAAAAGGGAAATGCTTCAGTTTGTGCTATTGTCATTACAAGGGCAAATTAATCTGTGACAGAAAACTAACAGCACAAAGACCTGGCAAATGTTAATTCCAGTTTTGTACACCATGATTTGCGAGCTGTTTAAGACACTGACAAGGAGAAACAGAGAATGCAGAGAAATCCAAAAAGCCTATGCTGCTGGTTTTATCTACACAATGCCTATTCTGACATAACTAGTTCAGGTCTTCTAAATGTGGCTGTGCTGAGTAGATCCCTTACACCGAACTATGTTCTGAAACGAACGGCCCTGGATCATTCTGCCAGTGTAACACAGTATTTAATCTCTGCCAGCACCTTGGTGCATCAGCCTCCCCCCACCCAAAAAGAGAAAAAGATACGCACATTCCAATCAAGCCTCTCTCAGCGGGGCTCACCCAGTTCCCCCCCTCCTTCCCTCCCTTCCTCCCTCGCCCCAGGCCTTGCCAGGTTCCCAAGCCACCTCTGATTTTAGGTTTCATTTTGTTGTAAACAGCAAAACGAAAGGAGAAAGCCTCCAAAGCGAGGATCCTTACCCTTGAAATCCCGCCATGCGCGCAATAAGGAGGGTGAATTGTTTTTCCT
>NW_008669740.1:0-17942 GCF_000695815.1 Acanthisitta chloris
ATTTGAGGTTTGCCCTGTGATTGGGTGAATTATCAGTATATTAATATATGAAAGCAGTTTTATAATACAGCCCCGTGCTGCATCCTTCATCTGCTAACGTGACATCCCTTGGTTTTCATTGTAGGACTCCCACAGCCAAACTCCCAGTGCGCTCCTGTATTTTCAGAAAAACTTAGTGCAAAGTTAGTTTTAAAAAAATTGATGACAGCTGCAGATTTCTCTGAAAAGACATTGAAAAGACATTGGAAATTGCAGTTTTAAACCTGGGAGTAGAAGTGGCATTTTTCAGTTAAACATATGTTCTTCTGACAACATTTAAGCCCTGAGTTTTAGGGTTGGGTTTTTTTTAGAGTGAGGAATTGATCTGGAAAATGCAATGGTTGTTTATCACGTTTGCCTATCATCTTACAGTTTGAAAGTTTTAATTCTTACTTGGAAGTTAAAAATTCCCTGGGAATGTAATGAAATAGATAGGACTAGTTGGTGTTTCCCAAAGTAGGATTATCTCATCCCTAAATACATCTAAATTTGAGTATTTTTTGCAATTGGAATAGTATTTGAAATACTGATTTTTAGGAAAAAATTACACACATAATCTCATTGAGTATTTTAACTACACAGCTTATAAAACAAGGTTTTAATTTAAAGCCAAGTAAGTGCAAATGCAGTTTAATCCATTTAAACCATCAGTCTCAGTCTACCTACAGAAGCAAAATCTGCTAAAGCCCTCTGAATGCAGTTTCATCCTTGGAAGAATTTCCTCTGCCGTGCAGTGTTCTAAGCCTCTTCACAAACAGCTTATTTTAAATGAAAAAGACAGTAATAAAAGCACTACTGTTGTGAACGCTCACTGAAAACAACCAGTACTGAGGAAATCTGTGGGCTTCTGAAAGGATGCGGTGTTGCTGTCAGCATGTGTGAAGAGCAGACTTTTCCAATTAAGTTGATAACTCAGTTTTCTGTTTTGCAAAAAGATGAATTAAATTTAACCTAAGATTCTTGAGGAGTTAAAGGCTCTAGCCTTACCTAACCTGCAAGAACTCTCAGACTGACTCAGACATGTTATGCTTATTACTAGTTGTCTCTCACGAGTTTGGTGGTGGGGTGCAGTTTTGCAGCATGCTTGGTCTGATAAAATGCAGACTGTTGTCAGAAGAACAGGTTCCCTAACCCCACCTTCCCTTTCCATTCTGTTTAGTGACACAACAAACTGCATTGATGACCTGACTTTCTTTTTTAATCTAAGGTTATTTTTATGTCTAACGAACTTGCTGAGCTAGTTTACCGCATGAGTGCTTGACACAGCAAAAGGAAATGGGTAGGAATAAATGGCTGAAGAAGGAACAGAAAGAGACTTAAGACTGTCTTGGTAGTGGTTTTCAGAGCTGATTAAAGGTAATAACAGGAATTTTACAAAATACTTCATTTTTGAAGAGTGAAAAACTTATACAATGAATTGTGTCAAATTTTTTCCAAGTAATTTTCAGGAATGGATTGCTGTCTATCATGCTTCAGAATACCTCTGTAGCTGTATGTCTGAATTTTTTCTGTGTATGATATCAGTTACGCCTGTGACACTGTTATTAAATTTCTTAGGGTTATAGATGTCAAATTAAGACATAAGTAAAGGAACTGCATGTGATGAAATAGTTTCTACAGCAGCATAATACTGTCATTTTTGGTGGCATATAGATTACAGTTGCTGGAATGTCTTAGTGCATTTGATCAGGCTCTGTGAATTTTTCTTCACTGATTGTTATCAGGTATGCAGTCTATGCCAGGGAGCAGCAAGCCTGCTTGCCTTGCTGCTGAAGTGCTACGGTTCAGGACAGATAGATGAGAAAACAAGACATCGCTTGCTGTAGTCCTTTCCTGTGTGTTCAGGAAGCATAAAGTTCAGGCTAGACAGAGAGGGAAGGAAGTGAAAACATTTAGTGAAATACATATTCAACCTTTCTGAAACAGTGAGTCCGTGCTCAGCACAGGGGTTTTGGATGTTGCAGTTGGGCAGTGCTTTAAAGATGTGAATGGAGGAAAACTCACTAGCTACAGCACTGTCGTTTTCTTCCATACATGAGAGCATTCTGTCTGACAGATGACTCTTCTATAAATCCTGTTGCATGCGTGGCACATTAGGATTTCAGTTAGGGAGATGACGTTGACATCAATAGTTGTTAGACAATCATGTGATATGTTTGTCAATACGAGCTAGTCTTTTGGGGTCTGTAGATAGCCCTTGAGTAAGGGGTCACAATTGTTTATATAGATGCTTTAAAAGGCTTTTAGTTTCTAGTATTTTGAGGCTTTTTTTAAAAAAACAACTGTGTCTAGCTTTGCTTTGTTTTGCTTTTTTCATAGCTATGTATTTTTGTTTTCTAGCTGTATATTTTTTGCAATTCTATTGAAAATAAAAAGGCCTGGAGTGTTGAGAACAGCAGAAACGTACTTCTCTGTCAGCATTAAGCAAGAGTAGGATTTCCCCTCCATCTTTCAAAAAATCTATTTATGTCTCAAAGTATGTTATTCTTTGCAGAGTTCATATCACATTGGATATTAACCCTATTTACTTATTAAGTCCTTTGAATATGACAAAGCTGTATTTGTGTGCTTGCTGTCTGATTATGTCTTTCTGATTAGAGCCTTACATAGTGTTTAGCAACAACTTTTGAGGACGTGAAAGTGGTGTACTGATATTTTAAAGAAACCTTACTTACTTTCATATTCACCAGATGGAGTTGGGTTTTTTGATCCTGGCCTGGAGTTGTCACAAGCTTTGTATTTTATGGAGAAAGACCAGTCTTTGTACCGAGGAAGCTACAGTTTTAAATTACTCCAATTGAGAGGGAAGGTGGCAGGAAGAAACATAACATATATAGCGTAAAGGGTTGCTACCTTAAAGTAGGTTTGTTGACTTTTCTGGCACCAGTAGCTGTCAGAGTTAAAAATAAGATTCTGAACGTAAATATATTTGGATCACACACAAGTTCACCTTAATTCTAAGGTAAAGTAGAAGCTGTGACAGCGTTCACAGGAGCAGAAGACTTGCATTGAGTCATGTACTTAAGGCCTTAGCACTAGGCATAAATATGGCTTAAGTGGTGGTGGTTTGTGTTTCTTCTGTAGTCAAAGGTTTCTGTTAGCTAGGGAGATGTGACCATGTGAATGCAGGGAGTTACACAGCAGTCACCAGCTCTAAGGGCAGAAGAACATCAGAGGAAGTGCTCCAAGTCTGATTTCAATGTAAATGTAAAATTTCATTTCTGACCTCAAATCCTCTTCTTACTGAGGCTGGTGGGGCTGCAAACAAGCTTTCTGCAAGTAAAGGCATGCTAGTATTTTCAGAAATAAAATTGGTAAGAAGTAGATTGCAGCATCAAATTGTGCCAGTGACATTGTGTTCACTTCTGTCCTCTGTGACAATATTGTTAGTTTGTTTAATACACCCTATCCCCTTCCTCCCCTTTTGGCATGTATGTCCTGTGTTCACTTCCCCTTTCTAACAAGCACTACTTAGAAGTGGAAGATGGTTCTTTAAACAGTGGGGACTCCACTTTTTGCTATCTCAGTTGTGGCAATCCTTAAATGCTGTGTTGAACTCTGTTGTGTCTCTGTGCAAGGTCCTGTGAGCAAAATGCCAAAGTACAAAACTGTGCTCCTGTAAAATATATTTCCAATGCTTTTATTTCTGTCTGAAGGTCTGGATGCACCTTGTTTTCCAGTTCCTGCACAATGCTACAGGCTTGTGGCAGAGTGGCTGGAAAGCTTCCCAGAGAAAAAGGACCTGGGGGTGCTGGTTGACAGCTGCTGAACGTGAGCCAGCAGAGTGCCCAGGTGGCCAAGAAGGCCTGCATCAAAAGTAGCGTGGCCAGCAGGGTCAGGATGGTGCCCCTGTACCGGGCACTGGTGAGGCTGCACCTCAAGGACCGCATCCGGTTTTAGGTCCCTCACTTCAATAAAAGCATTGGGGTGCTGGAGCATGTCCAGAGAAGGGCAGCAGAGCTGGGAAAGGCTCTAGAGAGTAAGTTGTATTAGAAGCAGCTGAGGGAGCTAGGACAGTTCAGCCTGGAGAAGAGGAGGCTCAGGGAAGACCATATTGCTCTCTACCACCACCTGAAAGGAGGTAGTAGCAAGGTTGGTTGGTTGTTTCTTGTTCCAAATGACAAGTGATGGGACCAGAAGAAGTGGCCTGAAGTTGTGCCAGTGGAGGTTTAGGCTGGATATTAGGGAAGATTGCTTCACTGAAAGGGTTTGTCAAGCATTGGAACAGGCTGCCCAGGGCAGGGAATGAGTCATCATCCCTAGAGGTGTGTAAAAGACAGGTGGATGTGGCACTTAGAGATGTGGTTTAGTGGATTGGTAGTGTTAGGTTAATGACTGCTCTTGATCTTAGAGATTTTTTTCCAACCTAAATGATTGTTTGAGAACCTGGAAAAAAAGTTTGTTTGGCCATAGTGTCCTACTAATAAAACTGCACATCTTGTAAGAGACATGGAGATAATCAGATGAACATCTCTTTTCTTACTAAAGCATATCACAAATTACTCTGATCTGCAGCTTACCGTAGATAGTTCCACTTGGGCAAAAGGTGGTGACTTCAAATTCCTGGTATACGGTGCCAGATTGTGTAATTAATTTGTGGGTTCTAGGCTAACACAGAAGGCAAACACACTGCTCTTCTACTACCACACTTTCTGTGAGGTCAGGCAGAAGATGCCTCTCATGTCGTTCAAAGAAATGAATTTGATCAGGTATCAGAATTCATATTCCCAGTTATAAATGTTCTGAGAGGAGACTAAAACCAGCATAAGCAGTGGAACACGCAAACTGTCTATTTTCTTCAACACATCCCATATCCTATGCATGTTTTCTCTTTTTGGGCCGTTTGTTACATGCTAGAATTCAAATGTTGTTTTCAATCAAGTTGATGCTAGAGTACCTGATACTCCACTGTTTCTATGCAGTGTTGTGGGAGCAAGGAGGAAGATGGCCAATGACAGCCCAGAATTAGCTTGAATCTTTGAAGGAGTTGATAAACTTTCAGTTTTCTAATTTATCTGTAGATGACCATGGTCAGTTCTGATTTTCTACAGCACAGAGATTATCCCTGCCTCTCTCTCGCAAGCTCTGATAGTGCTTTATGACACACAGTTAATCAATTCATCTGGAGTAAGTTAGTCTTTCATGGTAGTCGTGGGCTGCTCAATCTAAATATATCCGATGAAAAGATGCTGCTTGCATGAATGAGATTTGATTATGTCTGTCTGTGTCAGACAAAGCAGGGTGTGAAATGCCAATAGGAGACTCAGGTGAGAACACTGGGGCTACACCTTGGTAGCTCCTGTGAACATTTGCTTACTGCCATCCCATCATTATTTACTTTCATACAAATGTCCCTTGAATAAAGGACTGGGTTTTGGGTGGGGGGGTTTTTTCGGTTGAGGAAGTAGTAGTAGTTGACAGCTAATGAAATTGCTCTCTCTCCTCTTTGGTGCTGGAAGCTCAGCCTAACACAAATACCTAAATAAGTAATGCCATGCAGAGATAGGCCTTTTTTTCCCTATTATTGTTTTGTGCTTTCCTTAGGGAATGAAAGCAAATAAGAGGAAAGCAGAGAATGATTTAGTAGCAAGTAGAATGAAGAGGGGATTTTAATCCTAGTGTCTGTGATGGTATAGAGAACCTGGAGTAAAAGAACAGAAAGGAAGTGTGGGGGGGGGAAGCGTCACTGAGAGAAACAGTGACTCCTCGTTGTGAAAACACTTAGCACTTCTTTGGAAACGATCTACTGTTAATGATACTGCAATTGATTAAAAATAAACCTCCGAATTGTTAGGAGAAAACAAAACTCTAGTCTTTTTAGAAAATGGTCTTTTTGTGTGCCTGTGTGTATTTTATTACTTAGTATTGTGAAGCATGGAGTGATCTCACTTCAGTACGTATCCGGCTGCACTTTTAGGCTGTTACTACTGTTTAGGTCATCCATTTCCTTTGCTTTTACGCACTTAGCTGGGAGAGGATCATCTTAGAAATATGAGTTGCCTGTTTCTTTTCCTCATGAAAGCAGGAGTAGTTAATAGGATAAGGTATCCAAAATAAACTGAAGAGGGTGAGGTTAGCCCAACCTGACATAAGTTGTCAGTGGTTAGGGGGAATGATTAGTTTGACTCCTTTACCCTCTTGTGTTGCTGAAGGAGGTTTTGTTGTCCATTTCCTCCTTTTACTTACATAATTATGTTAAGTAAAGAGTCTTCAGGGTTGTCAGTGTGCAGCTCTATCTTGCATTTTTCTGCCATCTGTGTAAGTAAAACAAGGATAAGGGACACTATTCCTGTCCCTTACCTTGTTTTGTCATCTCTTGTTCTTTTTTCTTTTATTTTTTTCTTCCTTTTTTTGGTTGTTTGATTTCTCCCCAGCTGCAGTTCAGACTGTTCATGCTGAAGCTCTTAGATCACATTACTGTCTGCTGTCCTTGTTCATAATTTATGTATGGGTAGTGAATAGAACAGTCGTTGCATCTTTTTAGCTGTTGCCGCAGTTGCAAGTATTAGTTTCTGAGGCAAAGATTGGAGAAGTGAGGTATCTTTTAGGTCTAGGAAATGGCTGCTGTGTGAAAGAGGGAACCAGCCAATAAAGCCAAATTGATGTGCTATTGTATTATTAAAAAGTAAGATCTTAGAGGAGCAGTGGATACAGTTACAGATTGGAAAAATAATAGTATGTACAGTATCTACATGCACTTGGCAATCTAGAAAGGGGACTACAGAAATGTTTTGCTTAGTAGTTATGCCTTGGTAAGTATACCTTGGCATTGCTTTTGCTAGGAAATATCCAGAGGCATTTGAAATTGTTTAAGAGTCACCGTAAAGGTATGCTGCAAAATGGTGGCTTACACAGTTGAGTACTGCCTTCCTTTCTCAAGCCAGTCAGCAGATACCTTTGGAATGACATTTCTAAAACCCTTAAGTTAACTTGCTAAATTAATGACTTTTGTGGGTGGACTTTCAGAGTCTTACCCTCTTAGAGGGTAAGAAAGACTGCATCCAGCAAAAGACAGACAGAAATTCTAGCAATGGTTCTTCTTTATAGAAAGGTAAAGGCTTATTCTTGAGATGTAAGGAAACCTCCTCTCTCATTACTCAATTCTCTCCATTTAGTAAACTACACAAAATTTTGCGTATGTACAGTTTATTGTACAGGAATAGCCTTTGGCAGTAAGTTCACCAGTCTCTGAGTATACAAAATAGCTTGGACTAAGTGTGACCTAAATAACTCCTTGTCCTGATGCATATACTAAGTAATATAAGTGAAACACTGCTTCACTCACAAGTTAATCTGTATAAACATGTGTAGTGTAAGAACCTGTGTATAACCTACACTTCCATACTTCAGATATTTAAAAGTAAATAAACCTACATGCGTAAGATTTAAGATACGTAAACAATACAGAACAGTCTGCATAATATATTTCTCCTTTGAGTTCAGTGGACATAAGCAGTTCAGCTAATTAAATTATGTAGTGTACATGTTTCTTCTCCTGTACTCATCTTAAACTTTCTGCTTGGTGCTCTTGAAATGAAAAAAACTGAAATTGAAAAGAAATTGAATTTTTTTAAACTTTTTTGTTGGGATGCTTCTTTTGCAGTTAATTAATTTGTAGCTCTTTGCATTAAGGTTATCTTTTCTTGGCTTGAATGCTGCTGACAGTCTCTTCCAAACTGCCTTATTAATCAAATGTTACCTGCTGACTGAAATTATAAATGCTATAGCTTATTTTAAGCATTTGAGTAGAACACCGTGTCAGTTGTACATTCCATGAATAGAACTTGGTGACCACTTGTCATTTTTCTTAAATGTAATGAGTTCTGTGCTACCGTGTTATTGTCCTGATTAGTAATTACTGCAGGTAAGTATGAGAACATGTTGCAGACATTGCTCATTGTTTTGTTTCTTTCCTTATTTCTGTATCATTTGACAGATCTGATATTAGTAATAGTATGCGGCATGTATGACTGTGGATGGGTGAAACTACACTTTGCCTCACAAATTGATGGTGACACTTTAGTTGAGTTGTGCAGTGACATGAAGTTGCATAAAGACCCATGCACAAGAGGCTACTTACATGTAGCATTCCTTCACAACCCATGCTGCCAGGTTTTTTAACTCATGCTCCTGAGTCTTTTCGTCATGATTTTCATTGAGAGAGTGAAATGCTAGGGCCTGAACAATAGGCCTAAGCTAGAGCTGACTTATGGGTGAATCCTGTACTTCTTGTGAACAGTGCTTCTTTGTGGTAGTTAACTGGACCACTTAATGTAGAACATGGATGCAGGTAACCTTTACTTAGGCTATTTATCTGTCCTAGGCCATGCTTCCTGGGAGATATCTTATAGATGACCCTTGTATAGTCACCCCCATGACGCCTTCTGCAAAATATCTTAGAGATAAGTTGGATACCAGTTATGTAATTGCCCATGAAGTATTGCCAAGGTCATGCCCTGTCTATAATGTATCTTAGGAAGATCCACCACCCGTGTCCTGAGCTCTGGCCAAGCCCCAGCCTCGGTTGGTTGGGTGGGAATACCAACTGTTGTTATCCATGCAAACGATAAAAAACTGCAAGTTATTTTTTGCCTGCTAATTTGGCCTATGAAAGCTGGACCCTCATGCACCTACAAGTGGACGCACTGCATAGGACTTCCCAATTGCCTAGAAAGGCTCTCCAAATCCTCACTGCAACCAGGGCCTCCCCAGCAACTGCAGATCTGGATGACGATAAAGTACTAGGGCAGTTGGTGATGTATCTTTCTTAATCACTGTTCTTTCCTGTACATAGTAATGATTAGCTGCATTACCTTTCTTATTGTCTTTGTTGTTTGTGCTGTTTATATTAGAACTTTCTTAACCTTATATGTAAATATATTATTTATTTTTCTATTATCTTAAAACACCAATAGCAAAATAACCCTATTCTTTCCGTTGGTGTCTGGGTCATTTCTGTTGCCCCTGTCAATTGGCAGCACAGAGAGGTATAGCACAAATTCATTCAGCAAGCAGCTTTAGGGGTGAAAGAAAAGAATTTGAGGACTGTATTTGTATGCCGTGTCTAAAATGTGTGATACTGGTACTGATTTTTTGATACTTATTTTTTTTAGGGCAGGTAAAAGTGTTCAGGGCCCAGTATACGTTTGAGCCCAGAACGGTAAGTACATCTAGACTTTAGGTGTTTGAGAAGCTTAATTTAATCTTGTCTGTAACATTTCTTCAGTTCTGCTAGGATTGGTCTATTAGACCTACTGTGCTGTGCTTTCAGTGATTAAGCCTGTTGATGGATAACAGTCTGTAATGTGACTGGAACTGCCTGATTAATCATCATTCTCTGGTTTTAAGTCCTTCTCTGTTTAAAAGCGGCATGCTTTTTTCTGTAATGTTAGTTACCTGCAGTCTAAGATCAGCAAGTATATGTGATTTGTATTTTCTTCAAAGACAATGATAATCAACACCTAATAGATTTGATGAACTGGGACAAGCCGAAAAGGGGACGAACCTGACAAACACAAGATATATTTCACTGCTTTTGTTGCACAGCGCTCTTTTGGGAAGGCTAGTCTCTTTAGTTGTGAGGAAGGTCACTGATCCAAGAAGTTATCTGTAGACAAATCAAACTACAGACTGTCAAGCTGTTTGCTAGTTGCTAGAGAATCTGAGTTATCATTCTCTTGAATGAAGAGGTGAATGTATTTTGTTTTGTTCAGGTACTTGTTTTTCCTACATACACACATTCCAATTTTTGTTAACTCTTCTTTTTTGTCCCCCTTTTTATTTTGTTAAAGCCAGATGAACTGTACTTTGAAGAAGGAGATATCATTTACATCTCAGACATGGTGAGTCTAGGACATCCCATACAGACTGAGTACTTCTGAGATGCAGCGTCTCCCTTCTAAAATATTTTCCCTTTTCTCTGCAGAGTGATACAAATTGGTGGAAAGGAACTTGCAAAGGGAGAACTGGATTAATTCCAAGCAACTATGGTAATGTCTAGAATATTTTTATTTGGTAAGATCATTCACTGTCAAAGGAAATCACTAAATGAAAAGACTTATTTTCAAAAACAGATCACAGCATTCGCATTTAATAGTACCCTACCATGTATTTCAGCATACATCTATCTGCAATATCAGTCACCGCTGTACATTAGCAGTAGACAGGTTGTCTTGTGTTTTTATAATCTAGAGTCAGCTTGAGTTTGCAGAGTGTTCATGTTTCTGGTTGTGCAGGTAATAGCAATTGATGCTCTCAGTTTTGAGGGGAAGAACACTTGGATCTAAAGGATGGGATTTTGTTTGCCATTTGTTGTGTTTGAGTGAATATATTCTGCCACAGAAAACATTTTCTTTTAAAATACTAATTAAATTACTAAATACCCTCAAATTATTAAATAATTAATAATACCACATAATTATGCCAAAATTATTAAATACATTAAATATCCCATACCCGTTCGAACCAAACAGAAACTGCTTTTTCAGTTTCAACTAAATTAACCTTTAAAACCATGAGTACAGACAACACAGCACAATTCTTCAAAGTCCTCCCAGGAATTGTAGGCAGAGTAGCAGTGTCTCATGACAGATTGCATCACAGCTGCTAATATTTTAGTAACTGTGGTTGCTTCATGGTGTCCCTTCTCCACAAGGAGACCTTATGGTAGCAGTGCTATGATTCCCTGCCCTGTAGTTAGTAGCAATACATGAATAAAGATCTGTGGTGCAGTTACTGAGGCTGACATCAAATTTCACTTTAGCTTGGGACTTCCAGACTGTCTACTCCTGCTGGTCACTGTTACATGCAAGAACAATAGTGTATGCATGCTTACCTACACTCAGGTTTCTTTTGACCTTAGAAGTGTGTTATATTTAAAATCAACAACCTACTAATTCAATTTATGTTCCCGTTGAGATAATTTGGAAAACTTGCATTTTAGACCAGTCTGGTCTGATGCCTCTCCAGTAGTGGGGTGATATCTCTGCCTGCACGTTTGCACAAATTTCAGGTGTAAGCAGAACAGAAGTCTCTGCAGACCTTAAGAACAAAGAGTACTAGGTGCATGTCTTCTGATTTAGACCAACCATGCAGAATCCCCAAGGATGGTTGCCACCATTACGGCTGCCTAGGTTCAGTTTTAACCATTGAAACACTGATTTCCTGTGCTCTTCTATAACTTTTTTTAAAAAGGTGGACACAGATAGGAAACTGCGGAGTCTCTGGTGGAGTCTTGTGCTCCATCTGCTGGGCTTGAAGGTGAAAAACCTGAATGAAAAGCTGCTGAATGCACTTTCAGTGGTACCTGCATTAAAAATACTTACTATTGAACTTTCGGCAAGAATTTTCTAAAGGCTTTTGAGACAGTATTGTTAACATTAATACTTTCTGCTTTGTGCAACGAGAACTCGTTATGACCAGCACATCCTGCTTATGTAATGGCTGTCTGCTCTGGGCCTGGCTTCTCCCACTCTGCATTAGGATTCTGTTTACTGTTTGCACAAATTCTTTTAAAATGAAGTACAAGAATCTAGCATTTGCTAGGAAGTTAAGCTTGTGAATTCTTACAGTTGCAAGCATTATGGGAGGAATGCACACTAAAGTAAGAAAAGATCTGGATAGGCCAAGAGTCTTAAGGCTTTAATTTCTGCTAACTGATGTACAGTTATCAGAATTTGCCTGCATTGCATCTGATTACAGTAACAGTTTTATCTGAAGAACACCCTTTCACATTCTCCCTAGCTCCTGTAACAACTACAGTGCACGGCTTAGAGATCCTACTCATCACATAGGCACTGTCCTACTTGACTGTACCTTTAGTAGTTGCAAGGATTTCCACATTAAAAAAAATTTTAAAATAGAAGGTTGTACTTCAGTATGCCTGTCACTACCTTCATTGTTTAAGCAGTTTTGATTTGCAGACCTCCTGCAAGTTTTCCAGGGAAAACAAAAAATCTGTGTCAAATGAAAAAGAAGCCTATTGACAGTGGGTCTTTTTTAATTACCCTTCACAGTCTCCTTGGAAAGAATTCACTCGTAACTACTATAGTATGACAGGCTGTAGGTTGTAAGCCTAGCCTTAGGCAGCTGCTCAGAACCGTCTTACGAAATGCAAGTAACAACTGAAATTAAATATTGCCAGATTCCTGGTAACTTGAACCTGCTGATCAATTTGATGCTGCTGTTTGAAGTTTTTACAAGCTTTTCTCTGAACTGCTTTCCCATGCACAGGAAAAAGAAGTACATCTGACTAGTCTGTCACTCACAAATCCCTTTTCACCTTAGAATCAAATCAAATATGTATTACTGTTCTTCTGGAATATCTGTTCAATTTCTGAAGTAGTTAAGTTTACTCTTTCATTTCAGTGGTAGAGCAAGCAGAGTCTATTGATAATCCACTGCATGAAGCTGCCAAACGAGGTAAATGTGGTGTGCGTTTTAGTTCTGTTGTGCTAAAGGATGACTTGCTTGTTTTCTGATATAATAATAATATATTTAGAATTAAGATATTCTGCTTGTTTTGTTTGTCTGGTATCTTGAACAAGTTATCTGGTAAGTTTTACAGCTTTTAGAAGCTGAGCTGCAGCCAGGTAGAATTGCCACTCTGATTGTATACAGAGAAAACATTTGGTACCATCCATATAACTATATAGGGATCTAAAGGTCTTCTGTGAGTGGAGGAAAATGGGTTTGGTATGACTTGGACTGGTTGTTTAATGAGCTACAAGTGTTGCTGCTAAATCTCATTTTCTTTTCATAAGTTCATGGGTGGACTGGTACTGACAGGAAGAACTGTGCCTTTAATTGTTAACTCTTCAAAGAAAAAACATCAAAACTAATTTTGTCTTTCAGGCAACTTAAGCTGGTTGAGAGAGTGTTTGGACAATCGAGTTGGTGTCAACGGCTTGGACAAAGCTGGAAACACAGCTCTGTACTGGGCATGCCATGGAGGCCATAAAGGTAATTAATTTGAAATAACTGTTGTCTGGTTTTCTTAATATGCTTGTTAGACTGATAAAATTACAGTGCTGAATGATAAAGACAGGACTGTTTAAATATTATTCTGTTACTTTAAAGAAAAATTAAAGCTTCAAGGGAGGTTCAGCTCCATCAAATCTGTGTGTGTTGTTCTTGCTGTTGAAGCAGGTATTCTAATCAGCATATCTGTTAGAAGCAGAGTAGGAAGGAGGAGAGGCCAAAAATAAGTGCTGTATTCTTTTGGGTATTTTATGCAGTAGCATTTCTTTGTGACTAATGGTTCTCTTGGAATGGATTGCTCTTTCATTGAATCTTAAGTAAAATTTATACTATGAACGCAAGAAAAGTCTCTTGTTTCCACTAAATTTTTCTCTTTAACCCCCCCTCTGTTTTCTGCAGATGTAGTGGATATTCTGTTTACCCAGGCAAACCTAGAGTTAAACCAACAGGTAGGTTAAACCATCAGACCCTTACAGTAGAGGTGGGATGTTATTCATCCTTGGTACAAGATGAAAGGTTTTTTGCTGTATTTTAATCCTGTTGCTTTTCCCTCTAACTCCACAGAACAAATTGGGAGACACAGCTTTGCATGCTGCTGCATGGAAGGGTTATGCAGATATTGTAGAGATGCTGCTGGCAAAGGGTAAAGATGTTTACCAAGGTTTCAACAAGCTATGGCAGACTAGATTACTGAATGTTTTTTAATTTGTATTTTTAAATGTTTTCATGTAACTCAGGTACAGTCCTTAGCCAACTCACCTGCCTGATTTTATAAGCCTTGCAGAATATTTTGGCAGCTGTTTGGAAAGTAGACCTCTTACCTGCTGAAGATAAATTTAATCCTGCTTTGCAAACAAAAAAAAGAGTACAGAATGGCATCTGCTTCCTAGAAAGGCAGAGCAGTCAGCGAGTTCTCTAATCAACTGTAGCTTACAGAAGATCATCCATAACTTTTGGTGTGCTTCAGAGCAGTTGATAGGTCATATTACCATGTCCATTACTGTTCTACCAACATTACTGAGATTGATGTAATAATGTCATTGCTCAAAAAATAGCTGAGACAGTGATTCATTATGAACATTTTCCATTATGAAGGAGCAAGAACAGATCTGAAGAACAGTGAGAAGAAACGGGCTTTGGATATGGCAACCAATGCAGCTTGTGCTTCCTTGCTTAAGAAGAGAGAGCCTGCAGGTATTTCTGATAATTTTTTTCTTTTTAGAGAACTTTTGATATTTTAACCAAACACCGATATTTCATTAGCCATAAAATCCACTGGAGAGGTACATGGGCTTAGAGTTATGTTTGGAAGGGTTCACTAGAGAGGGTTAGTTCAGAGCTGTGGTAGAAACCTGTGGTTTATCACATGGAGTGTTGCTGATCCCACACAAAGTGCCATCTTGTGTGAGTAAGATGTAAAAGAGTTTGGAAGGCCTGGATATAGTAAGGGAAGGAAATAGAAGATAGGCCCCTCAGACAGAATGAAAGCAAGGATGGAAACTACTTTAAAAGCAGTATGCCGCAAGGGGCAGGGTATGAGAGTAAAATGTTGACTGATCTTCCCCCATATGCTTGTCTGTTCCTCAAAACTAAGCCAAACCAACACCAACAGATGCTCTTTTATCTTCTTACTGCCTTTTTTTTTTTAAATTGTTTATTCCTATGTCCCTCTGAGTGACTGTCTAATAGAGAAGATAGAGGCATAAAGAATGCCTTCAGGTATTTATCAAAATGCACTCACTGCCTTCCACTGTACTCCGACTAGCACAATGTCCATGTCCGAAAGAGTTAATGAGATACAGGGCTATTTTAAAAAGCTGAACACAGAATGAATTGTTCGGTATTGTGTATTTAATATTGCCTGTAGCTTTCAGGAGGCTGAAGTTGAGGTGGAAACCCTAGGTGAAAAGAGAAATTACTTAAAAACACAGAGTTACAGTTGATTTTTGTGGTATAAGCAGTCTAGCAACTGTATTGTCACAGGGTTAGTGGGAACAGAGAGAATACTAACCTGTGGGAGCTCAGAGGCTATGGGAATGAAATGGTGGAATAGCTGATTGCAGCTTTACAAGGCCAAAAAGAGCAGTTGCCACAAAAATGTTGTCCAGCTCTTTGGTAGAGGTAATATCAGGATTTTCCAGAAAACCTTGACAAATTATTTCTCTCAATTTTGACTCTGAAAAAAGCAGTTAAAGGGCAGAATTCCTTTGGTTTTCTGCACTTGTTTGTGATGTTAATTCCTCCCTGTTAGGAGCACTTACTTCATCTTTGCATGTCAGTTGTAGGCACCTAGTACAGGTTGCTTCTCTGTTCTGATGGCCCTAGTAATTATATTAATGTTTCATTTCGTGATACTAGGTAACTGATCTTTTACTTCTGGTCCATTTGTGTCACTCCCTCTATATTAATTTTGTTCAATGGCTGACTGATTTTTTCATCCTTAGTCACTTCATCTATCACCAGTCTCTGGTACTCTTGCACCCTATCTTTTTTTTCTTGCTGGGGTATAAGAGCTGATATTCTCAGTCTAACTGCAGTTTCAATACTAGCTTCTTTGTTTTTCTGTCTAAATTTGGCCTTTTATAATATCTCTGACACTGCTGATCTGTATGCTTTTATTGAATTTTGTGCTTTCTTGGTTATTTTCAGAAGTTTTGTTGTTCTTTGCCTATTGAGGCTTCATTTCAGTATTTCCAATGTCTGTGAGTAAGACAACTGTTCTTTTTCAGACTGTTTTATATCAGTAGTCTTTCTGTCCCCAGTTCCAAATCTGTTCCTATTTAGATATGGTTCCTATCATAGTCCATCTGAAAAACTGTTTTATTGGAGAAAGCTTGCTTTGCCTCCACTTAAATGTACAGTTTTGTGCTTTCTGTGTACATACACACATTCAAATGTTATAATTTCTGAAGTATATTCTAAAAAATGAAAATTACTAAGGTCATGTCATATAAATGCAAAACGATTGTGTTGTTTGTGCTGCTGAACGAGGAAACAGTTGTTACAGAGAAGAAATGGAATTTGTACTTCCTTTAAGTATGGCCCCTTGAGCACAGTGCTCTACAGGTTTTTTTCCTTTCTTTCCATTCTTCCTTTGCTGCTGCTTCTACTCAAAAAATAAAAATTTTTTTCTCTTAGATTTCTTTTATCAAAACAGTTGAGCAGGTCAGTTTTAAAGTTACTCATCTTCCTCTCTTCAGAGATTTGGGATAATACGATTATTAGTTCTGTGAATTATGTTCATCTTGTTATGTCTGCACTTGGTCTTCTTAGTACTTTCAATATGTTATTACACAGCTGTGACTGACAAGGATCTTGTGGTTCCTGGCTCTTGGTAGTGTGATATTATATATGTTATCTACAGTTCATATTCCTATCCCAATATTTTTAAAAATATGTAGGAAAATAATAATCTATCACAAAAATAACATGCTGTTTAACTTGGTACAGCCCCAAATGTAGATGTGATTCTCCAGGTACCACTGCACATCTGGTGAATACACTTGAATACTCCTGTTTGCTGCTCCATCAGAAGCAAAGAGTCATACGTAGTTCTAAAAAATACATGGTCAGAAAAAAAACTAGGTGAGAAAAGAGTAATGGGAGAGAATAGATGAAATGTGTTTGATTTTAAGCAGAGAATGGCACCAGCTAGGCACTATCCCCACTTTATGGGGACGGAACCACAAAGGCTCTTCCACCAGCTCATCCATCCTTTCCATTGTGATTTAAACATAATGTATACAGCAAATAGGATTGAAGCATTCCAGCTCTGCTGTACAGGTTCTGAGGAGGCAGATGGCTCTCAAAGGTCACAGGCAGTCTGAAGCTCCTGTATGGGAAATGGGATTACTGGCTTAGCCCTACCATTGAGATCCAGATCTGCAGCCCCATCCCTGTAGTCCTAGCATCTCTAAATGATAGAGGCATCAGATTTGTCAGGTGCTGGCTTGCAAGCATTGCAAATGTGAGGCTTTTTCTGATTTCATCCTGGATTAAGAGAGAGTTTTGTTTCTTTCCAGGTACAGTCCGAACACTGAGTAATGCAGAAGAATACCTTGATGATGAAGACTCCGATTAACTCTTTCCATTCAGCGTAAAGAACTATAACCCGCGTTGCCTTATGTTGTTCTCAAAACATATCTTTACAACTGTAAAAATATCCTAGAGTATTGCAGTCTCCCAATATAGCATATAAATGAGGGTGAAATCATGCTTTCCAAAGGAATTATATTCACATAAGCCAGAAGATACCACATTTAAAATCAGAGTTCCTTTGGAATTATCTCACAGAGGAGGTGTGGCATACCCTTGTCATTGAATGGGCAGACCATCTTCTAAACTCACAGGTTTCATCTCAGGCCTTCCCAGCAAGTGCTTTGCGTCTCTGGAATATCTCCCTGGGTATAGGTTCCTTTATGCAGCTAAGACTGGCAGAGTCAGTACTGACTGACAGACGTGAGTGGAGATGCTGCTATTATGCCTTTTGCCCACATGGAGCCAGCATGACAAGGTCTGATTTTCAATTTTGGTAATTTTTTTCCCTTCCATTCCTTCCTCTGCCCTTCTAAGTAAGGTGTAAAATGACCTGGCATGATCTGCCCCAGAATGCTTTGTCTCCTCTATTGCTATGGGCCCAATTCCTGAAATATAAACTCAGATTAAATGCTTGCTTAAGTCAGGTTTGTTTGAGAAATGCACTTAATTTTGAACTTGATGGCTTGGTTATTTTGCTTTTTGAAGTGCATTATGCTGAAACTATTTGCAGTGAAAAGAAGACAGGATATTTTTCCATTTATCCTGCCTAAACTCTGATCTCTAGCTTTTTTTTTTTTTTAAGTGCTCTTTTGTTTTCTCCTAAATTGCCTGTTTGAAGGAATGAGGGAAGGTGTATATCAAATATACCACAGGTATCTTTAGAAGAG
>NW_008669740.1:17955-18238 GCF_000695815.1 Acanthisitta chloris
CAGTTTCTAAAAGTATTGCTTCTTTCTGTGAATTAAACAGAGCTAAAAATAAATTGAGCCATTTTCAACCTTTCCTGCAGAGTTAAAAAATTCCTTCAGATTGCTCACATAGCTTCAAGCCAAATATTATACCTTACTGAGGGATGGTTTCTTACCGTGTTGGTAAGAGAATGTTACAAGTACTTGAGGTACAATCTCATTTTCAATTTTTGTTGCTAATTTCCCTAATAGAGACTTTGAAAAATTCATTCCAGCACTGCAGTGTGTGATACCAAAGCAAAAA
>NW_008669740.1:18275-29274 GCF_000695815.1 Acanthisitta chloris
CTCTTGTGAAACATTGGGGATAAATGTAAAGCTTTTGTGAAAGTCTGGGGATAGATGAGAGTCACACAATGTTCTGTAGAGATTAAAAGAAGTCTAGAACACTCGATTTCCCACTTTTAAAAATAAATTGATCTAGATTTTTAGTATCCTGGAAAGATACATGTAAAACTTGTTGAATAAGCACTTAGCAAATAAGGTAGTGTTTGATTGGCCAGAAATGTATGAGATGGAGGTGTTGCACAAAACAGTTATCTGAAGATATAACTCTGAACTGTTTAAATGTTAAAATCATAGAAAAATGTTTTAGCCCTATGAAATGCTGTGGTCAAATGAACAATGATGTTTTAGTTTGTGTGAACTTCAGGAACCTAGAGGGGAAGAAACAAAAAACAAAGCCACCAATTTTTTTCTCTCTAGCTTTCATTAGAACAATTGTTGAACATAGCTCATAATAGAGACTGTTCTGGTTCACATTTTATCAGCCATCTATTTTACTAGCTCAGGCCTTTGCCATAGCGAAGCCACATGTTATGCTGCATGCTGTCAGTTAAAATGATGCCTTTTCAAAGTGCAAGCTTAAAAGGTCCTGTAATGAGAGGTAAGTTTCATGCATCTGTTAAATGAGTGTTTTTCCTGCATAAGTGAAGCTCAAAAGGTTCAGAGTTACAGGACATGGAGAGAGTGGCTCCTTCCAAGTCACTGTTTTCTCTATCAAGCTTTGGAGGCAGAGTTTGTATTCGTAAATAACTCTTAATGTGATGGTTTCTGTTGCCATGGGTTCAACATCCTACAGGGAAATTTTTGAATCAAATGCTGCAATTAAATGTTATGCTCGTGTGTGGATTTAGCTGCTGCCAGAAGACCCTGTGTTCTTCTGCAGACAGATCTAAGTGCTGCAAAAGAAGAATGGTGACGGAAGCACAAGTAGGGCCCAAAGATTGCATATGAAGTTGTTAATTGGAGTGTCCTGAAGGAACCCTATTTACGTCGCAAGGCAGCTAGCAAGTGCTGTAATTTGTTTATAGGACCAAAATTGCTGCTTTTGGTTTGTTTTTCTTCATGAAACTGTCTACTGGTCTTGTGAAATACGAATCACTGTGAAAGCTTTCAGGCAATAAATCATGTTTTGCCTAACTCCAACAGTTATGTTTTGATTAAAATAAAAACAAAACTAAAACAATGTCTTGTAGCTAGAAGGAATTATTGCTGGAGTAAGATGATACCATGTCTCACTAGTTATGCAAACCCAGTTACTGCCCCTGCTTTTCTTCAATGTGTGTGCCACTACAGGCTCTTCAGTAAACTATAGACTCCTTCCAAGCATAGCTGCATTCAGGTTTATGACAATAAGAAAGCGTGGGGGTTTTAAGAGCAGTAGAATGAAAGTTGTCAAGCTCATGATGTGTCCTGACTGAACATTTAAGGATATCCCTGTTGTATACTTCGCGTTGAATTAACATGTGTGCCTTTCTATTGAAAATCAGCTATGTTCCAGATAGAAGTTTTATGCTGTTACGGGATAGAAATTTCTTTGATTCATTTCAGGATTATACAAATTAAACTAGTAAATTTTCTGTCAGCGTCATCAAAAAATCAGATGTTTAATCCCTATTTTCTAGAAGAAAAAGGTGGGTCATTTCTTGAACTGTCTTTCCTATAGTTCTTAGACTCTGGATAGTTTTCAAGTTAGTATGCTGTTTTACTAGGACAAAACCCACCTTACTGAATTCCACTCTTAAACAGCTCATCAGCCAAAAGGTAATTTGTGTAAAACAGTTAAGGTCACACTAAATATTTAAACTTGAATGGCCCATTTTCTAGAACCCCGAATCCTAAGTTTTGAACTCAGTATTGTTTCTTCTGTTTGAGTTTTGTATCAAGGGCCAAAAGATTGCTGAGAGTACCTCAGCCTAACCTTGTGATCATATCTATATGTGCTACAAAGTCAGGTGTTTTAGCATGCAGTGTACATCACAGAATTAAAAATTAGTTTTCAGCCAATGCCAACTTCTAATGAAACCATTGAAACATACCACAGAGCATGTAATAAGCAGTGGGTCTTAAGTCTGCTGCTTCATATGACAGATACAAACTGAGGTTACTGGAAGTGTTGCAGAACAATGTTAGTCATACTATACTTTGATCACACCAGGAGACAGAAACAAGCAGAAATTATTTTGAAGAACTTGAAACAGAATTCTTCAAAAGAAATTCATGTGATAGCAAATTAATTTGATACAATATCAGTGTCCTCATTTATTAAACAGATGGAAGGGCAACAGCTAGGGCTTTTTTAAGCTACACAATAAAAAGAACCACAGAAGCTAAAAATAAGACAATAATGCAAAAGCAGAATGAAGTGTGACTCTACATCACAACTTCTAGAACAGAATATGGACTGGTAGTTGTGTCTGCCTGGTACCTAGTTACATGATGCTTGCTGATTTTGAGCTGATAGTTGATACTGATGTGTCCAGTCTGCAGCCTCTCCTAGAAAGCCGCATCACTACTTTACCTGTCTACCAAGCTTAGCAGTCTTGCTCTGAATAGCAGGTCAGTAGCACACCAAAGAACTCTACTGGAAAAGGTATTTCTGTGACACTGTCTTAAACTGACCTATGAACAATGTCACTGGGAAAAACAGTGTGATCCAGCCAATGTTCATTCCCCCCCAGCTATAAAAGCAAGTACTGTTTCCTGTGGTTGTGAGCAGCTCCTAAAATCAGAGGCTGAAGGAACCTCTTGCAGAGATAATGGTAATTGTGGTGGGGTTTTTCAGTGTACGTGAACCAGCACAGATCTCAGCAGGATACTGGTGCTGAGCTGTTCCACGTGTGTTAAGCTTGTGCAGCCAGGAAAAGTGTCCATAGCTTACCTTGTTCCTTTGAGAATTAACAGGTTTCACTGAAATTCTGAAGCACATATCGGAGTAACTCTCTGTTCTCCACCGTCACTTGGGAGCTTTCTCTTTGAGAGATGGATTATTTGGAATATGTGTGGTTTCTTATGAAAATCTGTATTTATTCTTCTACACAAAGACTGACTCCTAAGCTAAAAGAACTTTAGTGGGATTTCATATAGAAGAGGTATGAAGCCATAAAGTAGCACAAGCAGATTGGACATTTGAAAGTGGATTATAGTGGTATTTCTGATTTGAATTCTGAAGCAAGTCTCTGGAATCCAGTCAAGATACAGGGCCTCTGTTTTTAAGCTCAGCACAAACCTGTGTTTGTTTTCTTGATTTGTGTTGCTTAATATACTGTATTTTGCTCACAGATTTACTGCAGTCACACCTCCAACTGACTTCATGTCTACAAGGACATACTGAAATTAATACTTAACATCTTCAGAGATGTTCAGTGTTAAATTAGAATTAAATCCTTATAATTTATATCCAGTTTTAATGTGTCTTTCCTGTTCAGCAGACTTCAATAACACAAGTAGTTTCATAGTGTTAGTAATTCGCTCAGACTTTTTTAATGGAAGGTTTTAATTATTTCTTCTCATATAATTTTCCAAATGTAGCTAGTTATGGTACATTTCAGATAATGTGAAATCCATTAAAAAGTAGTACATATCCTTGTCAGTCTATCAATTTTTACTTCTCTTTTATGCTTTTCCGTAAGATTTGTGTTAAAGCTACCTTGCTAGAAAATTCCAACTGCCTAGCTGTGAGTTTAAAGCAGAAGAGGAGTAAAGAAAGCTGAAAGCAAGAGCAATAAACATTTTGTTAACAAAAAAAGTTGTGTGAGAGGTAGGTTGAGTAGCAGGCATAAGAGAAACTTAAAAGGATTGATTAAAGCCCTGGGCTAGCATTTACTTTGGCTGCCATTTAATCAGAGAAGGTGGCCAATTCAGTTATAATTCTGTGAATACTTTTCTGAAAAGTAGTTTTATATGGAATTACAGCAGTGGAAAGTTATGGAGCAATTCAAATGCTACCACATTTCATTTGCTAAAAGATTATAGAGTGCTCTAGTCAGACAAGAATAATTCAAAAGCTCAAGTCAGTTCAGCGTCTGAACCACTGCAGCTATTTTCTCATCAGTATATCTGAAGATAAACAGTTTACATATGCTTCTTCCAACTAGTGCTGGAAAACACCTGAACTACTTCAGGTAAGTGTGACAAGATGGTTCAAGTTAAATGAGTTTGACATGAAAAGCCATTATTAAACAGAAGTAAGTTGAAAGTGTCTTGTTATGCCTGTATTTAAATAGAAGTCATTTCTATTCAGTTTTAACCAACACCAGACACAGCTTCAGCGGTTTTCTAACCTCTTAAAGATTCCAGTTAGGGAAACCAGTTTAGTGGTATGTTTTAAGGGCTGTTACTTGTTATTTAGCTGAGCTGTGGCTGCACTTTTCCTGGTTACACCAGTTGCCTGTAGCCTATGAGCTAGTACTCTTTCCATTTCAGTCTAGTAATTGTAATGTTTAAATGAAATTCAATATTGTTGTGCTAGGCTTAGTTTTCCATTTGTTCAAAGTGGATGGCTGACTAAAGTGTGCTGTAGCCATATCCGTAACCTAAGTTAGTAAGTGCCATGAAATTTAAAGAAAATGGAAAAATTAAAACTAGGCCTAGTGCATGGACTTCATAAATCTAGTATTTTTCTTGAGCTATGGGTTAGTGAAAACTCATGTATCATCTTAGATGCAAAAAGGTAAGAGTTAGTGCAAACAGAATCTCTGCATACATAATAGATGAAATATTGGAGGATGCACACGCTGACACAATAGCATTAATTTTATGTAAATCCATACAGACAGCCTGAAATGTCTCTTATCTGATTGTGCAATTAAAAGTGTGCACATATCTATGGATTGATTTGTGGCTTTCTTAAATTATCATTTGTCTGAACTCATTTTATGGTTTACAGGGTACATTTCCTTTGGCCTTAAATCAGAAGTAGGAATTTCGGGTTCACATGAAAGAAGTAAAAAATACTTTTTTGCATGTCTAATGTTTTTATAAACCTGCAACTTAATGGTTTGAGACATGAGTTTAAAAAAATCTGCTTAATATTTCATGTGTTAAGACACAAGTTGAAGAATCTGCATTTTATGAAGTAATTAGCTGCCAAGCATTGATTGATTCTAAGGTATTTCTCAATTGTGTGAAAAGACAATTTGATCCAAATGACAGTATGTTAATGGATTACTGATTTTTGTTCCCATATATCAGAGCTTTATTATTTAATAAATCATTTTTATTTTATGTTATGTAAACTAGTGATTTCTTGCATGCTGTACTTTGAAAATTGATCACACATGTGGCTTGGTGAACCCAAATGCATTGCTTTCATTACCTTATCAAGTGGACATTGCTAATGAGCTAAATGACTCTCCTATTTGGGTTTTAAAAGCAAAGCTGAACTCTTTTGCTTTTCATATCAAGTCTGCAGACCTCATTACATCCTCTATGCAATTCTGCTTTCTGTGTTCACCAGACCCTAATGACTGTGCCATGCAAACAAATTTGCTATCTGCTCTCAGTGGCTACACAGACTGGCTTTGCAAAATGCAACTGCAGTCAAGGAAGTTGAATCTCAAGAACTCTGCCCAGTCTCTCTATTTTTGCTTAACAGCTGCATCATAAGATAGCACAAAAATATTACTTTCTCACTATAAAATGAGTGAATTTCTTGACTTGAATTTTTCATAGCTTTCTAATGTAAAAATAGGTACATACTAAAGATCAAAGCCTGATTTGTAGAAAAACATTCTGAATGGTTTTCCTAATAAAAATGCATGTCAAACTTTCCTGTATTAAGGAGCTTAATAAACATAATCACTTCAGTTTACATGAATGCTTACCCTATGATGGCAGTAAAACTTGTTGATTTTGATAGAAAAAAAAATCCAGGCACTTTGCAAAAATCTGTTAAGTAATCCTTCAGTAGTTTACTTGATCTCCCTAGACAGGCAAGTACGTCTTTGCCTAGTTGAGTGGTATTCTTGTGATCTAAACTTGTAGTGGATCCAGAGCAGGATGTGTATTACCAATAACAAGATTTCCAGACTTCAAGCAGAAGTCCAGAAGTGATCTGTAAGTCAGTCATAATGTTCCTACTACTCTGTGAAACAGCTTTGTTTTAAAGTATATAATGTGATACATGAGCTACTTTCTGATTAGCCTGGGGGATGAGGAAAGAAGAGGCAGGACTAGCTTAGGTTTGTGGTTAGACATTTCCTGCCCCCCTTCACTTCAAGATACCTGTAATGCCCCAGACCACTAAGTGGGTTGAAGGGAAGGTAATTTTTAATTACTCTGGGCAGTGCGTTGGAGATATAATGCAATACTCAGGAGGTTTAACATGAAATATTTTTTACTTATGAACTGTGAGTCACCCATGTGGAATAAGACGCTTGGCAAAAGGCAAATAGTCACCACCCATGGATCCAGCGTGTCTGAGCAGCTTTGAATCCAGAGCAGTGAAACTCACCACAAGGCATGCATCTCGGCTTCCTTTTATCTGTTCCCCTTGCCCAGGGCCCACCCCAGTGTGAGGTCACACTTGTGCCTGTGCGTTAGGCAGAGCCAGGAGCTTCTACATCCATCTCAGGGCTTACAGCAAGACCACGTGGTCAACTGCCACCATTTCAGAGCCATGTGGTCAATCAACACCACTGCAGTGCAGTGCAGACCAGGGGTTACCTGCTGAGGCTCAAGGGGGCTGACGGGGAGCAGCACACCACCCCACCTACGCAGAGCTAACCTGTTCCTCCACTGCTTTCCCAACTGATTGTTTTAAGCCAGACAGCTTTTCCTCCAGTCCCTAACAAAACCTCTCTCCTTAAGATAAAAACATTTTTTCTGCTAAATTAATTTTCAAGCTGTCTACCAATTACTTGGAAAGATGACTTAACTCTCATTTTTAAAGGCAGAAGAAACACAATTTGTAAGCAAGACAAGTGCATTCTCAAATGCACTGCGTTCTCAGTTGCCCTAATTTTATTGGCAAATGCAACCATTTGACACAGTCCTAATACAGCAGACAGTTACCATATTTGGTTCTGCCATAAAGTGGATTATTTCAATAGGACTAAGAGAGAAGGAGGGTTTAGCTAGTTTTTTTCTCAAGCATCAAACATCTGATAAGGGCAGGCCATGTAGGTTTGACGTGCTGTTCTGCTCATTCACCATCGGGTTTGTGTACGCAGACGTAATTAGATATAATGCATACAGATCATGCATAATGAAATATGCAGCTCTGCTTCACCACAGGTCTAGAAAAAACCTTTATTTCCTGCCACAGTTACATACATATTAATATTTGTGTTCTTATCCATAGGCCTTTTGAGAAAGAGAGTAGACCATGACCAGTATGAATTATTCCAAGGAACCATATCAAGGTTGGCTGTCTTAAAGTGAGCACAACACAAGATGCAGGAAAGCCAGGAAAGCTACTAATGGAAAAATTATAACTATTGTAATGCATTAATATTATCATCCATTAGTATATTTCATGATGATACATTTTCCAGTTCCTTAATATGAAAAGCTGTAAACATCGTTAAGGATGAGTATTTAAAGCTGGAACATAATCCTGAACACTAGAAAATTCCAGGCAATGTAAAGAAGATTTGTCCACCAAGCATGCATGCCAACTATCAAAACTTTTTATACATTTCAGGATACAAAGAAATTAGTGCTCATTGGTCACAAATTACCTAACTCTAGTAGTGTATTGGTTAGTGATTCTCTCACTTCTTATACTAATTAGTCTGCTTTTGATTCTGTGGGCTTCTTGGGGGTCCTCCATGGGGGTTTTGAATGGTCTCTGGTGGTCCCTTGTGATTGTTGAAAAGATGTCTGTTAGTGTCCTTTCCATGAACTTTGACTCTTCCTTCCATGTATGGTCTTGGCTTAGCTCATTACCTTATTTGCAGATTATAAAGTTCCTTATCTTGGTCTTGATTGGCTTCTGCTGGCCCATCTGCACTCCTCCAGGGTGAGCTAGTCACAGGTGCAAGAATTTATTTATCTTCTTGGGTGCATGCTTGTCTGAGGCCCCTTACAACAACTCCCACTTTGAGACCTACTCAGACATTTAGTCTTAGATAAGTTCTTTTAGCTACCTTGTTAATTCTGCACCAATTAACACTACTTTGCTAATTTTTTAACAAATTACTTTGAATAATATTCTGAAGGAGAAAGTAACATAACTACTTGAAAGTAATATATGACAAGAGGAAGGTGCAAATGGTACAAAGCTGTAAACAACATAATCTAAGGAATGTTTATTTTCCTTTCTGTGCATGCTAGGTTCGTATAAAGCAGTTAATTCCTGCAAAGCCACGGAAGGAGTTAAATATGTGATTCTAAAGGGTTAACCTAGAAACAGGGAGCTCGTAGATCTCTCTTAGGTTACTCTTAGATCTCTCTTAGATTGCCTAGATTTATCAATTTTACTTTGCACTAACAGCTTCGTTTTGCGTTCCTTTTCTAACTGAACTGGAGCTTTGTCTACTGGTAAAAAAAACCCTGCCCCATGTACCCTCAATGTGGTATGGCAATTTCTCTCCAGTTTTCCTTAAAAAATCTTTCTATTCTCTTCACCTGCTGGAAATGCAGCAAAGGCAATATCAGTTTCAGAAGCTTCCTGTTTTTTATATGCTTAAATCTCTGTGGCTCAAGCAGTCTAATTATAACTGTGATGGGCAGGCTTCTTTCCTGCCTCCTTCTTTTACTCCCCATTATTTAACATCTGCCTTTCTCAATTAGAAGTGAAGAATTTTCATGATTTTACTAAAGACTTTCACTTGTGGCCTTTTTTGTTGCTGTTTCTGTTGTACTTCCCAGCATTAACGTTACAGCACAAATTTTTAGAGTAAGCTTTCTATCCTAGGCTGGGTATATTGTTTTCTTCTGCGTTCCAAGGCTCCCATGCCAACTTCTGTCTTAAGTGTTAGGAAATTTTTCTTCACAGGGTCAGAAGAGGCTTAAAATTAGTCAGTTCAAAGAAAACCAGATTTCTAGAAGTAATATTTTTTTCTAGCAAGACTCATGCAGGCTTTCAGCAGTGAGAAGGGAATAAAACATATTGACATCTATGAGGGCACTCCTCAATTTGTCTAGATTTTATCCCCGGATCCAATATTGTTAACTTCCTTAGAAAAAATGGTGGAACAAGCTTAACTTTTTCTCCAGTCATATAACAGACAGATAAAAACCTAACTGATTGGATATCAGCCATCATCTTGGTACTAACTTTTCAATTATCTTCTGCATTAAGAAGAAGAGCTCCTTGGGAAGATGCTTGAAGAAATGTTTGCTGTTTTGTTCGAAATCTACAGTACAGTACCTTTTGTTACATGACTTTTTAGTTGTCGTAATATGACAATTCTAAACATCCATAATATGCAATTTGAGAAGTAGTAATTTGTAAGATAAACAACAAAAATGCCCATAAGGTTCCCAGCATTGCAGTGAAGGGTCAAGTATTCAAGTAGATAAAGGAACTAATTTAAAACAAAGGCATTATGGGGGAAAAAAAAATCAATGCCTTTCTGCACCAGCTGCTATGCTTTTGGAAACTTGACAACTTGAAGACAACATGGAAGCCAAGGCAAGTTTCTTTTCAGACCTACACAGCCTATCAGATGCCCCTTTAAGTTTAAAGCACACTGCCTGAAGCACTTAAAAGTAGTTTCAGAATTATTTTCCAAACACTTGAAGTGGTGCTTAAGTACTGCAAGAGAAGATATCCCTTTGTGATCTCAGACACACATTTTTAATGGTTGCTGGTTTTCTACCTCCTCTTAAAATTGCTCTAAGAAAGATGCATGCAATTTTAATTTGGCACTATCTTACTGTGCCCACTCACTCTATGGTAAAGAACATCTGTCTTACATTCTTCTGTTCAAATGAGTGAGAAAGTAGAAGCAAGAAACTCGTAAAGCCACACTTAGAAACCTAATTTTTGATTGAATCTTGCTCTTGGTGTAAAAATCTGTCTGAGCCACCCATCCCCATCCCATGTTTTAACAAATACCGTGCACAAAGCAGTAATAGGGCTTTTTGTGGGCCTTTTTTGCAGTCCTAAAATGGAAAAGAATAAAAGTAGAAAACCTCCATAAAAATCAGGACTGCATCTTTAACATTTCACTTGTTCCGATAAATTACTTTGTTACTTACCCTTTCAACAGAGGTAAGGAATTTGGATAACAAGGAGCAACACTTCTGAGAACTTTCCTTAAATTATACTGCAAATGATTTGGTAAAAATTGCTCCAACATGTGCACTGGTGTTGTTTTATTGCAAAGATATGATGAGTGCTGTGTGTCAGGTGCTGATTTATGCCCCTGTCATAGGAATGATGTGGAGAAAGTCCAGAAGAGGGCCAAGAAGATGCTCAGAGGGCTGGTACACCTCTCCTGTGAAGACTGGCTGAGAGAGTTGGGGCTGCTCCGCCTGGAGAAGACAAGTCTCCAGATAGACCTTATTGCAGCCTTTCAGTACCTAAAGGGGGCCTGCCACAATGAAACTGAAGAGGGAAATTTTAAAAGTGCATGTAATAATAGGACAATGGAGAAAGACTTTGAACCAAAAGAGGGCACATTTAGATTAGATATTAGGAAGAAATTCTTCCCTGTGAGAGTGGTGAGGCACTGAAACAAGTTGCCCAGAGAAGTTGTGGGTGCCCCATCCCTGGAATTGTTCAAGGCCAGGTTGGATGGTTCTCTGAGAGACCTGGCCTAGTGGAAGGTGTCCCTGACCATGACAGAGGGGTTGCAACTACAGAATCATTAAGCTCCCTTCCAAACCAAACCATTCTGTGTTTCTATGATTTGAAACTTGGGGTTGAAATTCCCAAGGAAATTTTCATCCTTGCTCCCAGGAGACCTCTGCCCATCAGATGGCTTTCCTCTTCTAAGATGACTGATACATATAAGAGTGGCATGAATACCTTAGAAAAAGAAACAGGTGAATTTCAAAACTTGTCCCGAACAATGAAAGGTTTTCACACTTCTCCTGGCCCCACAGTGCTTCC
>NW_008669740.1:29461-31875 GCF_000695815.1 Acanthisitta chloris
TCTCCCTCCTATACCTGTCCCACTCCCTGAAAACCAAATACTGAGCCATTGGGAAGCTGACCTTTTTTGACTTGGGATGATCTCTTCCATGAACATACTCTTCTTTTCCCCAAACACTCAATTATTTCAATTTGTTTTTATGCTATTCCTTTACCCCCAAAATGTTTTGCCAGCTTATAGGTTTTAAAGACACAGGTGTGGTTATTCTTATAAAGAAGAAACAACTCCCCGCCGAAAAAAAACCAAACCAAAACCCCAAAATAAACAAAACAAAAACCCACAAAAATCCCCCCACAAAACTCCACAAAAAATCCAGTCTGGCTAAGTACATTTCAAGTCTAGACCAGTTCAAGTCTAGCTAAAGGCAATGTAGAAAGAGCAGGGCTCTGAGGTTTTCATTGTCTGCTGTCTTTGCCCTCAAGCCAACATGTGAGAAGGCACCATGACATTGATTATAGAGATAAATTGCTATCCAGCCCACAGAGGTTAACAAAGTGCAGAGATCCACCTGCAGCCCTTGGAGGACACCCATGCCAGAGCACATAGATGCCCAAAAGGAGGCTGCAACCCTGTGGGAAACCTATGTTGGAGCAGGCTCCTCACAGGGACCTGTGGACTCATGAACAGAAGAGACCCACACCACAGCAGACTTCCCAGTTAGACTTGTGATTGTGTGGGGGACCAGTGCTGGAGCAGGCTATCCCTGAGAGATTGGACTGCATGCTGTGGAGGGTGACCCACACTGCAGCAGTTCATGGAGAACTGTAGCCCATAGAAAGGACTTACACTGAAGAAATTCATGGAGATTTGTCTTCTGTGGGAGAGATTCCATGTTGGAGCAGAGAAAGGTTTCCTCTCCCTGAGAGCATGGTCAGAAACAACATGAGGTGAACTGACCATAGCCCCCAGTCCCTGTCTCTCCGCTCTGCTGGGGGGCGAGGAGATAGAGCTGGGAAGGAGGAAGTGGTGGGAGAACATGTTTTTAAGGTCTGTTTTATTTGCTCATTATCCTGCTCTAATCTTGTTAGTAATAAAATCACTTGATTTCCCCAAGCTGAGTCTGTTTTGTCTGTGATAGTATTTGATGAGTGATTTCTCCCTGTCCTCATCTCAACTCGTGAATCTTTTGCTGTATTTTCACTCCCCTGTCCATTTGCAGAGGGGAGTGATAGAGCATCTTTGGTGGGTGCCTGGAACACAGGGTTATGAAACTATTTCTACTATAAATTTCTTTTCTATGCCTATTACACATAGTCACATTTTTAAGTCAAAAACAAATTCATTTTCTGAAGAATACTGCATGAATTAAATAGATCTTTCCACTAACAAAATTAGCCTTGATCCTGTGAACTATTTTTGAATACCTCTGTTAAATGATACCTCAGTCCAAATGATACTAAATACTAGCAATATGCTTGTTAAGTGCTCCTATTAATACATGATTCTGGTTCATGCTCTACAAATACATCCCCTGTTTTATGGAATTACCTGATACTTGTACCACCATCTTCTCATAGCTACTCGATGATAGCATCACCTTAAAAAGCACCAAGATCCTCTTGATGAAAATCTTATGTTCCTTGTTTTTCAATCTTTTTTTCTTGTGTTTTCACTCTGTGATTTGGACCAATTCACTTGAACACACAAATGCTCTCTCAGCTTACGTAGCCCCATGCAAGCTATTGTATTCAAAAGCCACATAAAAGCAATATGAAAAGTGTTTTAAATGCTCAGGTATGAAGCAGATCTGCATTTTCAGGTGAAGCATAAACCTATTATTTGGGAATTATTTTGGAGATTAGGAAGAATCTGGTCTTCCTTGCAATGTATAGTCTCTGACACTGTGTAGTGTAATGACCAAATGCAGCACTAATGGTTCTGGCAGGTGACCAGTTAGGGGTCACTTAACAAAAAAATAGGGTTTTGGCCACTGCTAAAATCACAACAGTGTGCTGAGAGGACCAAATTTCTTGATCTGTTGTTTCTATTCTAATTCTACCATATTTCACACATCTTAGTCTTTAAATGCATTTAGCACATCACATTTAGCCTCAAAGTACACTTAAATAGCTCTCATATCTGATTTTTTAAAAAATCATACCCAATTTAATATTCCCTACAGAAAAGAAAAAAAAAATCTATTGAAAGGAACCTCTCCATCTGCCACTTCCCTCAAGACCCAAAGATGAATATAATCAGGACCCATGGACTTCTGTGCATTCATGTTCCTTAGCTGATCAGGAACCCAGTCCTCTTCTACAGTGAGCACAGGGGTTTCGTTCTCCCACTCTACACCTTTGTCTTTCTTATTCTGGTCGGTGTGGCTGGAGCACTTGGAGTTGAAGACTGAGGAAAAGAAGTCATTGAGAACCTCAGCGTTTTCTTTATCCAGTCAAAACGTACTTAACTCTTTC
>NW_008669740.1:31888-34588 GCF_000695815.1 Acanthisitta chloris
CCTTTCTCCACAGCTTTGAGCTCGCCAAGAGCATCCCTCAGGTGTCTTAACCTATAACATCACTCTGCAGAACATGGAGATGTTGGCACACTTATAAAGTTCTAGTTAAATAAAGCAGTTGGGTTTACATTCCTTAGATGCCTTGGTATTTATCTATTTAACCCAGCACTGACCCAGCTCACACACTGTGATCATAATCTGCTTTGCTGGGGAAGTTTAAAGTGGTGTAAAATAGACATAACTGCAGGTTCAAGGAAACTGCCTAATACTGCTGGTAGCAGGGAGGTCTTTATCTCACTACAGCTGGTTTGGTAAAGCCCTTCAATTACTGAGATGTTCTTTGGCAATTACATCTCATATCGTAAATCATTCCCTTTGGTTATTTTTAATTCAGAGCCCAAGTCAACACCTGGCTGCACAAGAAGCTGTGTTACACAGCTGTGTAGTGGTGAAGGGGAGAGTAAGAATCACTTGAAAATGTCTCGAAGGAAAAGAAGTCTCCTATCCCGGACTGCCAAGGCACAGGCAGAACAAACACAATGTTGAGTCTTGGTTCTGAGTGGCAGAAGTGGCACTTTCTCCTCCATTTCCTCACATCACTGTGCGAACTACTCCCCACTCCATCCACCCAGTGGACAGTGTGCCAGAATTAAAGGAGTTTTCTACTAAAACTAAGCACAAAGTAACAATAATCTTCCATTGCTGTCCAGCCAGGCTAGGATTGGGAAGGCAGTCCAGTATTGAGAGACACAATACTTTTTTCATCCAGCCCTTCATGTTTACACTCAGATTGGAAAAAAGCAAAAATTCCCTAACAAAAAGACCAGAGTAAAATGACAGTTTACTATGTTAGACAACCTGGAAGAGTTTATGATGTGTTTTGAAGTGAAAGTCCTTCTACAAATGTAGGTGAAGTAATCATCCATTTTATTTACAAACAGTGTAATTCTGATGCACATGAAGAAAATTTACATACACTAGTCTTAAAATATGAGGAACAAAAGTGTCATACCTGGGCAAATGGAGAACATCTCCTCCCCAGACTTTCTTACCTGGCTCTTGTCCTACACTGTGCAATACCACTGATGTCAAAAGGGCTGTACAGCATGAAGCTGATGGTAGAAAACTGCCACAAGGCAATTTGTACACTAAGTCCTGTACAGTAATTCCTGGCATGACAAATAGGCAGTATCTGTCAGATAAAGCCTTGCTGTGTTTCATCTTTGCATTTGCTTTCATCTCTTCTTCAAAATTAAACCAGAACAAAATCTAGGGGCTTGTATGTAGTGCACATACATCAACCCTATGATCTTTTAATCTTCAAATAAATGAGTCAGCAAATGTATGCAATCTAGTAATTGAAAATGTGGCACTAAGAACATGATCAATTTTCTTTTCATCATTAATGATGTGTCACTTTCTATCAGACCCAGTCCTTTAAGCACAGACAAATCATACATGCCAGAGTTTAGCATCTGACAAGGAGGCTGTTCTCGTGCATCTATGTGCAATTTCAGTAGCAGGATGTGGTTGTATCTCAGTCACTGAGCAAAATTATTGTGTGGTGCATATCTGATTCCCTCATTTCTGTGAATCAACTAACACAAGAGAGACCACTTTTTACACAAGACTTGTGGTGAGCAGATTTGGACTTGCAACAGCAAAAATTCAGTTATCAATTATACTGCAGGATTATGTACAGAATATGTCTGTGCATTGATCTGGTGGGTTGCATGTCTGTATGCATGCACAGGTGCAGAGCAGACAAGGGAAAACTGCCAACATCTGCTGCCTATCTTCACTGTTGCTCTAAATATGATTTCATGCGGTAAAACTTGAATATAGTGCCAGGGACTTTGGCCAAAAAGAGAAGGTAACAAAGGACAGATTCAACCATTATTTGTATTCAGATGCACAGCTAAACCCTAAAAAAATCTGAAATTCCACCTACTTGAAATCCCTTTGTCACATCGACACAGTTGGAGATGCAGCTCAAGGTCACAGAAACACAGAAACTTCAGAGTTGGGAGGGATACACAAGAATCACTGAGTCCAGCTCTTGACCCTGCACAGGACATCTCCAAGAGTCCCAAATGTGCTTGAGAACATTGTCTGAATGCTTCTTGAACACTGTCAGGTTTGGTATTTTGACCACTTCTCTGGGGAGCCTGTTCCAGTGCCCAGCTACCCTCTGGGGCAAGAACCTTTTTCTAATATCCAACATAAACCTACCCTGACTCAACTTCAGGCCATTCCCTCAGGTCCTGTCACTGGTTGCCAGAGAGAAGAGATTAGTGCCCCCTCCTGCACTTCCCCTCATGAGGAAGTTGTATACAGTGATGAGGTCTCCCTTCAGCTTCCTCTTTTCCAGGCTGAATAGACCAAGTGACCTCAGCCTCTCCTCATATGGATTCCCCTCAAGGCTCTCCACCGTCTTTGTTAGCCTCCTTTGGCCACTCTCTAGTAGCTTCATATCTTTCTTATATTGTGGTGCCCAAAACTGCACACAGGATTCAAGGTGAGGCCAGACCAGCACAGAGTAGAGCAGGACAATCACCTCTCTGGACCATGGCGATGCCTTGCCTGATGGACTCAAGGACACCACTGGCCCTCCTGGCTGCCAGGGCGCACTGTTGGCTCATACTCATCTTGCCATCAATGAGAACTCCCAGGTCCCTTTCCACAGCACTACTTTTTAAC
>NW_008669740.1:34703-49296 GCF_000695815.1 Acanthisitta chloris
TTTACTCATGGTACAGTAAAATAGAAACAGCTGGAGCTGATGCCTCCAAGGAGGGACCCTCAAAAAAGGAACCTCTGGGCTTATATACCCTCACGGTCTACCCTCGTGCAAGTCTCATTCTTCCTCCTGAGTCCTCCTTTCCTGTTGTCTCTCCCAGTGCCCATCCACCAGGTTGACACCATCCGTCTTCACACCCTTTGTTAACCAAAGGGTTGGCACTTCATGCCCTCTTATCCCAGGCTTCCACGCAGGGCTTACTCCGCATTACAATCTGCATCCCAATTTGCAGCTTGCAAACTGAGCTACCCGCACCAGATGTATTCCTCAACAAGGTTTAATTGAAAAGAAAATGCTGGTAGTAGTTCAATTTTCTGCCACTCTCTAAAGTTTTGGCTCATCCTTTGTAATCTGAAATTGTTATCAGTACGCTTTTCATGATATTGTCTCCTTTATGCTGCCTGAGCTCCTCACAGATGCAATACAGTAATAATAGTAATAATCTTTGCTCTCAACTGAAAAGCAAGAACCAAAATTCACTTTCAGGAATGTTTCTCACAATAAAATTTTTATAGCTCACTAAAATGTGCTCTTACAGTTGATGATATTTGCTAGGTATGCCTCTAGGCTGAATTACAGCTTTTTGTAATAAGACAATAACTATATATTATCTCTGCATGCAATTTCTTGGAAGAAGGACAGGCCACAGTCTTTTAGGCAGAATGAGAAGGCTGCAGGTGTTTGTGTCTTGTTATCTGACTTGGAGTAAATTGGCCCTCAGAACCAAAGGAAGCAAGGAGATACTTTTATGAAGAAACTACAAAAGAATGAAAACTGCTAAATGTGTTTCAAAGAAACCAAATAATGAAAGAATGGTTAAAGAGGAAAAGTCTCAATGGCTAGTTAGATAAGATGTGGTCTTCTAGAGTCAGCAATTTTTGAGAGCTATCAGAAGAACCATAAAGTAGCTGCTTTGCTCTGTCCCTGTCAGGGATTGTGCAAGGTTGGGGTTCTTGATATTGCTTTCCACGGCTTTGGCCAACATGTCCTGCTTTGCCTGTCTGTAGCTATGGCCACATGTCCAGACTTGACAGAACGGGTGAAGGTAAAGGCAGATTTATGTTTTTCCCTCAGTAAGACTCAGGTCTTCAACTAAAGAACTGAGATTTAAAACCAACTCTGAGTCAAAAGGCAGAGACCACTATACAGAGAAGATAAACAGTGGTTTGGTCTCAGGAGTGATTTAAGTAGACATTGGAATGTTTGGAGACAACAAAAATCTGTGTCACAAATGCATGGCATAGACTCTGAACGAGATGCTAGAGCAGTAGCTGAATTGAGTGACATTTATGATAGCAATGTTGCAAGGCTGTTGAATTACTCATGAAGCATTTTTATTTTCTTGGGAATTAGCTCACTCTTTTCACTGTTATTATGAGCCAGATTGTCTGTATATCTAAAACTCCCACTAAGTGTAGTACAAGGTAGAAATGTCAAAGAATATGGGATAGGGTGTTAATTATGAAAATTTATCCAGTCTTAGCTGAAGAATTTTATAGACAACCAGTGCCCAAGGGAAACAGACTGTCATTATTGAAAATTATAACATCACAACACATTTTGTATTTGAAAAGTTGAATAAAAAAGAATTATTAAAACCCACACACAAGCTCTTTAGTGAAACATATTTAAAGCTGGTATTCTGATATTTCATAACAACAGTCACCACTCAATTTTACCATTATTAAATATAAGCTAGACGCAAGCACTCCACATTTTTTCCTCCGTATGTGTTTCTTTATAACCCTTCTTTCTCCCTCCCCAGAAGAGAAAGAAAGTTGAAGTGAGAAGGGACCGCAAGTACCAGGATAGGCCAGGGCATGTGATAGAGTGGGGTAGAGCAACAGATAATGGTGTATATATATAATCAGTCTTCCTCAAGGTTTTTCAGGTAGGGATGCTCCAGAGAACTAGTGCTTTTTCTCTGCATCCATAATTGTTGTATTGATGGTAGATCCTGAAGGCAAGTGGTGTTCACCATGTCTGGTTATCTCTTGGAGGCTGGAAATCAATCAAGACATATTCACCTCTCCAGTTCCTGCCCTGCAGTTTGGCATTGAAGGCATGAGGCTGTGGAACCAGCACTGTGGCTAGGCAGCAGCTGTTGTCATATGCAGGAGCTTTTCCGAGCTGCTGTCCCATGCTCCTGACACATCTTGAGTACACTAAGCTGGACAGAGGCTCTGCAGTGCCAAGCAGTCATGTCAGAGGAGTGAATGTCCAAGGTTTTAACTTCCAGGAGCTCTGAGTTCCTCACATTTCATTATTGATGTTTCACTGCTTTTAGGGATGAGAATCTTTTTTCAAAGCTCATCTTGTCCTACAAGATAAAGCAGGCAATGACTGACAGAATCCCATGAACATGCTGCTGTCATCAGTTTAAAACAAAGAAATGAAGATAGAACATCCCCTGCCCCCACTTCCAGCCCTTCAAGAATTTTAAAAAGACGATTGCAACTTCAGTGGGGAGAGCAGCCAAACTCTGCATCTGGCACACACACATTTTGCCCAGACATCAGCACAACCACATGTTTCCAAATTAGATTATGCCTTTTGATCAAAGAACTGGGGACACCTAAGCAATGCCATAATTTATTAATTATACATATTATTATTTGATTGGAGTAAGACTTAACATAGTGACATTCAATAATTTCACGCCAGGGGAAACTGATTCGCATTGATTCCCTGGCCCTGAGCTAAAAGGAACCACAGATACTAAAGAACAGCAATAATAACAATAATGGTAGTTGAAAAGGCATCTTACCAAGTATCAAGTTTAAGTAAAATTTGAGGATGAAAATGAGTGACAGCTGACTATAAAGGGATGCCTTCATGTAATTTTTTAAAAGTGAGTGTAACTTAACTATGAACAAGCTCACCTCTTCAACCATTAGAGAAAGAAATATTGCCTCTCACTTCTTCAGTGCAGGGAAGCAGAATAGTATAAGGCAGCATGTGAAAAACTGTGCCATCCATCTGAGCACTCCAATAGCCCCGGCAATATGTTAAATTTAGTTGCTGTTGTGCTAGAACAAAGTGGATTCACAATTAAAGTTTTGAAAATGTAAAAATTACTAGCCTACGGAAACAACAGTGTGTCAAAGACTGGAGGAAAAGTTTCCTGGCTCAAAACAACCAGATGCAAAAGCAGTGGGGAGAACAGCATGAGCTCTGCATAGGTAGGACAACTGCTGCTCTACCTCCCACACCTCTTCAGCCTTAGAAGGTAACGTCTGTTCTGCACTCTAATGGTGGACCGCATGGCTCTGATGTAAGCCTTGAAATGGTGGTGGTCAACTGCATGGCCTTGCTGCACACCCTGAGATGGATGTTGAAGCACCCTGGCTCTGCCTAAAGCACAAGTGCAAGTGTGACCTCATCCTGGGGAGGGCCCTGGGTGAAGGGAATGGGTAAAGGACAGCGAGATGTGTACCACATGGCACTCCACTATCCTGGATTCAAAGCTGCTGAGACCATGCTGGATCCATGGGTGCTGACTATCTCTCTCTTTCTCACCTGTTTTTTGCTTTTTGTCTCTTTTTCTTCTCTTGTCTTCTCCTACTCAATATGTAAGTTGCAAGCTGCACTGAGAAGTATCCTCTGAATGACTCAGTCATGTTCTGCGCCTGGCTAGGGGCTTTGCTCTCTAAGGTGTGCTGAGTTACAGTTCGCACTGTGTTTGAATGCTGTGAAGTTTACTTTTTTACCTTTTGGCAAGTATCTTATTCCACACGAGTGGGCCAAAGTTTTTAAGCCAAAATCATTTCTTGTTAAACCTCCTGAGAACTGCATTATTTCTCCTGCACACTGCCCAGAGTAATTCAAAATTACCTTCCCCTAAACCTGCCCAATGGACTGGGATGTTACACGGTGTTATTTAAGAAACTGTCTATTACATGCCTTATATCATCTACTTCAGCCTATCTCTGCAGGAAAGGCAGAGACTGCTTTTAGCCTACCCGCCCCAAACTGCTCATGGGTTCTCCTTCCACAGTGCTCAGAAACAGCTTTGGAAAGATACATCCTGTTGCTAGAAATAAAAGTCTCATCCCCATCAGAGCAGAGACATGCATACTTTCAGACAAGCTCCCATCATATTCTTTGTAAACCCAACAGTACTGAAGCCTTTATATACCCCCACTACAAGATCTGGAATTTGTGCTTTTTTATGGTTCACAAGAACCGTAGGCCAGGATCAGGATAATGCCTGTTAATTTTCATATAAGTTTTTACAACCCTCGACATGATCTTAGGTCTAAAGAGCTTAGAGACTGACAGTCAGAAAAGAGTCAACGACAACTCACAGCAGCCTGCTTTTAAAGCAGAATATGTAGGAGTTTTTTAGTATTTTTTAATTTTTGTTTTGTTTTGTTTGTTTGTTTGTTTTGTTTGGGTTTGTTTTGTTCTTTGTTTTTTTAGTGTGGCTTTTTTATTTTGTTTTGTTTGCTTATTTGTTTTTGTTGATGAGAATGTAGAGCTGGGCTTGAAAAGAGCATGGAATCCTTTGGACTTCTCCTGAAGCCTGCCATTTATTCCATAAATATCAAGAGACAACATGACAAAGGCAGACACAGAGCAGATTTAAAGGAGGAACCAGGTTAGTATCAAAGTAATGGTATGAGTAAAGTTCAAATAAATCTAGGCTTCCTCTAGAGATTATGGGAAACAAATTGCATGATGATGGTAAATCAATAAATAAAACTAACAACTGGTGAAGTAACATGGCTGGCTCAGGGTAAACACAGTTTAATTTTACTTAATTTCATCAGAGGATCCTTGGGATAACTGAACCTCACCCTTTCCCTCCACCCAGGTAAGCCACTACAGTCATGGCTATTACCCTGTCCTGATTGCCTTTTGCTTGTTTTGTGCTCTGGGAGTTGTTGCTGGTGGAGGACATGGATACTTTTCCCATCACCCTGATGAGTCAACTCTGTAAAGCCATCTCAATGCCACCATCCATCCAAAGACTGTGAAGCTCTCTCTGCTCTGGTATTTGCCACTGGTAATGGAACTCTGTGCTGCTGCAAACATGTTTCTCCACTGATCTGTAAAACACCATTGCACATCACTGAGTGCCTGAAAGAGGGAAACAGAGGCAGAGTACAACAGGATTTCTGGACATCCCCTGCTTCACACCTCCTGGCGTACAGGTGTAAGGAATTAAAGAATACCATCTCCGTCTCAAACACTCTTAAGGTCACAAAAGGGATTCGCCCTGAGACGTGGTAGCCACCAAGATGACAACTTGAGATAAGCACAAAAGAGATGAGTTTGTGCTAATTCCAGGTCTGGCAGAAGCAAAATTTGGTTAGTACATCCTGATTAACCTATTTAAATAAAAATTCCCTCTGTGGCAAACTACACATACATATCACTGGTCAAAGGTCACCCCAACAGGTGGTATCTGCCACCACCAAACCCCCAACCTGAGGAAACATGCAAATGAAGGAATGCTCATCCTTGCTTGGCATGCAAATGAAGACATGCCCATCCTCATTTTGCATGGAAATTAGTAATACACCTCTACGGATACCTGGAATTTGGACTGTATAAAGGTGATATCCCCAGATGAGCAACCAGGGACCTCCTCCACCGACAACATGATTTGGGACCCCCACCCATTGAATGACATGGGACTTGCACCTTCAAGAAACCCAGGTGAAGATGGACCAACAGGATGCTGCTGGATCCACAGGTAGTGACTACTTTTCCCCCTCTCCCCCTCCTCTCTCCCCATCTCTCTCTCTCTCAACTCTCTTTCCCCCTCCTCTTTCCTAATTCTTTCTGTCTGTTTGTCTCACATTTATAAATATAATCGAAGAAACCCCACATTATTACATTATTAATGTATTATTGACTTCGGCATATGGGCTCATTTGCACCTTAATTTTGGGCAGAGGCACCTCTCACAAATCAGATTGTAACGACAGGATAATGTCTCTTGAACTTGAATTCCCTGCGAAGTCCTGCTGCAACCTCCAAACCTTGCACAATGCCTGTGTCTGGTTATCAGTTACGTATCAGTCACATTGGAGATAATGCAAGAAGAAGCAGTATATGAAACCACAGATAAGCAATGTATAGTGACAATTCACATGGCCGGAACTGTTTCTTTCCCTCCCAAGGAAGCAGAATCTTGTCAGCCTGCCTCTAATTATCTCTGTTGTGTATCTCTCTTTATAGTTTTACACTCTGTCTTATTTTCACATTTTTGATCCATTCTTATTTCCTATTGTGTTTTTCATTCTTTTATATAAAAAATAAGTAATTTCTATTTCTATAAATGTTAATCATATAACCATAATGGTTACTGTTTTACTACTGTAATCATAGAATCATAGAATCAACCCGGTTGGAAGAGACCTCAAAGATCATCGAGTCCAACCCTGATGAAACAGAACTGTTTAAAAAGGAATATGTGCAAGGCTGTTCTCTGGGTGTACCAGCATCTGATGACCTAGTCACACCCAAAAGGCAACAGGAAGCAATTATCCTCCTTCTCTGAGGTTCATGAGTAACTGAACACCTTCACTCCTCCAGATCCCTGACTAGACAAGAGGAAACCATAAGATCATGAAATATAGAAAATCCTTTCTAGTGTTTCATAAAGTTACCTATCATCTTGGCATACATAGCAAATGTCAAGTCAGTGGAGAAGAGGTTTACACGTAGACCTTATATTGGTTGATTTTTGAATTCAATGTCAATGGTGACAGCATCTCTCCCATTTTCATTCTCAGGATTGTGTTTTACGTTGCATGAGAATCTGAACACGGAATACCAGCCAAGCCTATTAAAGGGGTCTTGATAGCGACAGATCACTGTCATCAATGGCATCCTTAAAAGACCTGGAACATATTAGCATTCTGAGATAACACTTCTCTCTGGCTCCATCCCAAAGAATAAAATGATCTGCAGTGGGGAGTTTTGACTTCCTTTCCAGCCACCTCACACCTCCTGTTTTAACTCTGTGCATTCCACAGATCAGCTTGTCAAGCCCTAACCATGGTGAAAAGCTGATAATCAAATGTGATCGAGATAAGCATCAGATTGTAAACAGACACAATTTCAGTTGTAATTATAGGCAGTATAATAAAAATAAAGGCAGTAGTAACAGTGATAGAGCACATCAGAACTATTTCTATGAAAGGCATTGAATTAATGCAAGCAGATGTTTTGGGTTTTGTTTTTTGGTTTGGGGTTTTTTTTCAGACGAATTATAAATGTCATAAATGCTTCAAGAATATAGAATCAGAAGCCTTTTCTCCCAGTAATGCAATATATAGTGATTTATTTGGAAGAAAATAAAATAGAAGTATGAATAAATAATGCAAGGAATCTTCCTAGACTGAATGGAAGTGCCACAGAAGGAATACTTCAAAGAAAATCACGACATATCATGATTCTATGTGAAATCAGTCTGGCAGTACCTGTCTATGTCATTACACAGAGAAAGAGGAGCTCTTCAGGCTGTGCTGTTTGAGGCTGACACACTAGATTCATTACTTTCAAATCAGAGAAAGGAAAAGAAGAATTAAACCCCAAATTTTGACCCAAACCAAACTCCTGATTGTTAAGTTTATTTTTCAGTTCATCCTCAACTGAGTGACGATTTTTTTACTGCATAGTTCTTATTCAAGTAAAGGATAAAACCAACAATTGTTGGGCAGTTCAGTCAATTTTAGTATTCAGTCACTGAACAGTTTAGTTTGGCATTATTGCCACTTCTAACCTACTCAGAGGTAAAAACATATATTTAACCCAGGCTCAAAATGTATTTGATCCAGGCTCATCTCTGTCTCTGACTATTATCTGTGGAGCCCATATTTGAGATGGGACAAGGTCTCATTCAATCGTGAATTCCCTCCCTCCCTCTTTCTCAGCTACTTCAGTCTTTCCAGTTCTTCACATCTTAGCACAGAAATCACTCAATAAATATATCAATCTCAAACCCAGCCCTTTTTAAATTTGTTTTACCAGCTTCTGCTATGTGCTCACAGCTGGTGAGTCGATTGCTCATTATCAACCATATCTGGTTATACTGCCTGAACATCTATTATATGCATGCCACAGCAATTTCTTTAGACAAAGATGGTCTTAATTTCACATTTAGAGCTGGTGTATTTATTTTTCATGAAGACATTCTCCCCCCCAAACAGTTCTTGCAAAGAAATTTTCCCTTTGATACCATCAGAAGGTCTCAAAACCCACAGAACAAGTACATAAAAGTCCTCCTGCTTTATCCTCAACTGAAGCACTTTGGGATTTGAAAACCAGAATCTGAGCCATAATCCCAGAAATTTTTTCAGAGCATCTCCATTCTTAGAATTGAAATAGTCTCCCATTTTTTCATGCAAAAATATATGGCCACAAGAATTTGCCCATAATTTATGCCCGCTACTGAAACAATAACTGACAATATCAATTGACTGCAGAGCACATTACAAAGGAGTAAATGTAAAGCTATATTAGATAAACTACAAATACATGACTGTCTCCTGAACATTACAAGACTAAGATGTGAAGGCAGGAAAACCGATGTCCTGCAAAAAAGAGTACTCATCATGCAGTGACCTTCACCTTCAGAAATACAAGAGAAATCATACCAAAATAAGGATGTGTCAGTGTACTCTTGCCCTTTCTGGCTTCCAGCCATAATTGAAAAAATGTTTTCTCCATAGGGAAATTCTTTCCTCTGCAGTGTAAACTCAGCTTCTTGCTTTGTGTCCCTCACTTGTCCCCTGCCTGCTAAGAGCTTGAGAGCCTTCCTCCCTACAGTCTAAGTCTCCCACCTGCAGTGGGTCTTATCTATTTACAAATCCAGTTCAAAACACTTTGAATTTGAAAATGCTCACCATTTTTTTGTAGTTTGTTGGGTGTTTGTGACAATTTCAAGTTGTTCTTTTCATCTCAATGAGTTCACAATCAGTTGTAAAAGAGGAATACTCAATATCATTAACTTGTTAATACTGTTTTATTTATTATTTTTGTTAATCAGTGTGGAGCTTCAGATTCAAGACTTCGTGAAGTGCAAGAGTCATGTGCCAAAACCTCTATGCAATGCACAGAAAATACACCCCCCAGGTTGCTTCACTGAACTGCTCATAATTTTGAAGGTTCTTTCAAGAAGTCTTGTTTTATGTCTTCCTTAAGTAGGTGCAACACAAAAAGCAGATTCCTGCCAAGTATTTTCTTCTCTGACCAATTAAATATGAAATACTGAATACACCTTATGAAAATTGTATTTTTTCCTGATAAATTCTGCCAGACATTCATGAGTACTCTCATTCTTTGAGTTCTAGTCAATAAAACCTCCTGGACATCAGAGAAGAAACCACAGTTGCAGTTGGTAAACATTGCAGTTTCTTCAGCTGCAGGTCAAAAGCTGAGTACAAGCCACTCTTTTTGTAGTATGTCCATTGATCATGTGTATTGTGTGATCAACTGAAGATGCCCACAATTTTGCAAATCTGTCATTTTTTCTTGCCAATGTTTTCCAGATCCTCGTGGGTTTTCATGACCTAGAAGAGAAATGCCCCTTAAAAGCACTAGTCTACCTGGAAAAGTGCATTCCTATTTTACAGGTGGAAACTGAGGCACACTCAAGTGTATTTCACCCTACTAAAAGGAAGCAGTCTGGTGTGTAGCACTTAGTGCTGTACTTTTTCAGATATCCATGCTGTCCCACTCATTTCCTTTGCACTCATTCATTTGTACAGAGGTTTAACAGAACAAATTTAAGCCTAAGAAACTTACCATGTTAAAGCTTATTGTTCCAAGAAACCTGTAATTGGCAATGAAAGTGTTGAAAAATGAAGGGGTATTCTAACAAAGTCATATCTCCTTGATTTCTGCTAGAGTCTAAGTATTATAACATTTTGCAAGAATTCATCACCTGTTGCCAGCACTAATTCATCTAGGCCCTACTAGATGAATTAGGCCCTACCTAGATGAATTAGTTTTGGCATCTCTGCTTTTATTTAAGTTGAATAGACCCTAAGCACCTAAAAAGCTCTAAAACCTTAAGCTGTAAATTCCAATGGTTTAAGAAGAGGACACTTTCTCAGATGTTGAGGACAAGGCAGACTGTAAACTTGTATTTTTATACAACCTTGGTGATGAAATAACTTTGAATAAGGAGTTGGGGTAGAGACTCATATTTGTAACTACAGTTGTAACTGATGTTAATCATACTTTTAACCATAGTTGCAGCTTACTTACTACATTGGGTTGCTCTAGGATAAGATAATACATTAAAGTCAGATTTCCTACAATGTGGATGCTCGCTATGTTATGACCAGCTTTGCAGAATATACCAGTAGACACACAAACACATCAGTCATTACATACAAAACTATCCATCAACACTGCAATCCTGCAGGACATCTGTACTTTCACCATGGGCAAGGACAAACCAATTTGAAAACATTTCAGTACTTTGTGAAACCTTACAAGATGACCAATGAAACCTTTCAGGGAAACTTCAAATTCTTTTCTTGAGGACTTTCTTAGCCTCATTCTCTTCCTGTGTAATACATGTTGAGGTAAAGAGAAACTGGATTTTTATTATGCAGGGAATATTGCATAAGGAAACACTACCCTTTCTGTAGCTGTTTGACTGCAACTGAGAAGAAAAGGCTAGAGTGTTGTTATACTACATAATTGCAGACACCAAAAAGTAGGAAGCATAATGAAGCAGAAATGGATTTCTAATTTATCTGCTTTTTGGAGTTCTTGAACTGATCGATTAAACCAGAATATGCAATATGATATAACGGGTAAGCGAATAAAGCAGGAATTCAGAAAGTCCAGGCTGTGGCTAAGCTTTGGCCGTGGAACTGCTGTGTGACCTTGAGGAAGTGGCTTAGTCTCTCTGCATTGCCAGTGATAAAATACTGACATCAATAGAAACCAATGTTCCTGGACATAACTGCTGATGCAGAGCCTTGTACAACAGGCTCTTCATCTCCCTTAAGCCTCTAGATGTGATTTTAATTTTGTTGCTAATGAGTCTGTAATCGAACCTACCAAGTAATCTGGCCAGTCTGGCAGGGCTTCCTGAGGTCCTGTACAGTACTGAATGCCCTCAGAGTAGGAATAATTGGTTGTACAGCCTTTAGATTTTATATGTGCCATGTGTTACAGTTTGATGTTAAAGTCCTCTGCTCAAATTAAGGTGCAAACAAGACCACATGCCAGTTCGACAATGTCAATTTTATTTTTTAACATGAAGTATATAGGGAAAAGAGAAAGAGATAGCAAGAGAGGGCAAGAGAGAGGAGAGGGAGAGGGAGGGAGCAAGGGAGGAAAAAGGAGAGAGAAAGTGCAAGCAGAAGATAGTCACCACTATGGATTCATCAGCATCTAGATGGTCCTTCAGTGCCCTGGGGTTCTTTGTGATGGTGCTGGGATCCTGCCCCGTTCACATCCTGAGCTTCTTTTATACAGTATCTTATTTACATGAGAAGCGAGAGTAGGAGTGGTTTTCAGTTTCTCATTAGCATGAGAGGAGAGAGTAGGTGTGGTTTCACCACTGCACATGCTCAGGTCTGAATTTGGTGGTTGTTGGGGTGGGTGGGCTTTGGGGATCGTATGAGACAAGTATCTCAAAAATCAAGTGTGGTGTTTGTGACCCCTCTTCTTGCACTGTGCAGTTATTCACTTCTTATATAACATACTGCAATGGAATGCTGAGGTGAAAAGTATCAGAGTCCCTGCTGCTTTGGCAAGGGCAGAACTGGAAACTTTGTTCTTCTGCAATTTGTTCACAGTCTCCCCTGAAGTTTTCTGCAAGAAGTTTCCCCACAGAGTGCTTGTTTAAGGAATACACTGCAAATGTCATTAGCACTTTCCTTACAACATGTTAAAAAATAAAATCATTGGAGAAGAAGACTGAGGAACAGAGAAACAAAACACCAAAGAGGAGCTTCCAGGTGAAATCATAACACTTGGTATTCACAGCTCAGATAAGGCAGTACATAAATGTATCAAACCTGTAATGAACTGTTTGTTTGATTTCATGTTGCGTAGCTGCCTGTAGCTCATGATTCAATGGCAGCTCTATAATGTGCTTCATCAGCAATCTGCAATCTGGAGAAGTCTTTGTGCACAACTACATTTCATTAAAGCCACTTCCCTGCTTAAGTCAAACAATTCAGCTGTGATCAGTGATAGACCGTGCTGGCTTAGATGAAGAATCTCAATATTGTGAAAAGCAATATTTTAAATATTTTAAATATTTTAAAAAGACAGAGCCTATGCTAGTAGAACTGCACTCATGACTGGGCAGTTGTAGAAGGCTATCTCTTCTGTGAGAAAGAAAGAAAGAAAGAAAGAAAGAAAGAAAGAAAGAAAGAAAGAAAGAAAGAAAGAAAGAAAGAAAGAAAGAAAGAAAGAAAGAAAGAAAGAAAGAAAGAAAGAAAGAAAGAAAGAAAGAAAGAAAGAAAGAAAGAAAGAAAGAAAGAAAGAAAGAAAGAAAGAAAGAAAGAAAGAAAGAAAGAAAGAAAGAAAGAAAGAAAGAAAGAAAGAAAGAAAGAAAGAAAGAAAGAAAGAAAGAAAGAAAGAAAGAAAGAAAGAAAGAAAGAAAGAAAGAAAGAAAGAAAGAAAAAAAGAAAGAAAAAAGAAAAAAGAGGGAGAAGGAAAGAAAGAAGGAAAGCAGGAAAGCAGGAAGGAAGGAAGAAAGAAAGAAAGAAAGAAAGAAAGAAAGAAAGAAAGAAAGAAAGAAAGAAAGAAAAAGGGTGTGAACAGTTAATTATGAACAAGGGTTTCAACTTGTTCAAAGGACCAGAGTTATACAGGTGTTACTAGACCTATCATCACACTGGCCATGACTTGCTCACATCTGTACTGTGTTTCAAAGACATCAAACCTGTAATCCAGTGGAGCTACTGTTTTTACTCCTTTTCTGAAACAGCTGTTCACCACCTAATGTAAAGTCTGGATTGGCAGCAACTGCAGAAATTATTTATTGATACATTTGAAGTATCGGGTTATGAGTTGCAGAAATAACATTGAAAACATCAGTCTAAATGTAACACAAAGATTCAGTACATAGGACTCAGAAAGTCTGTTTGATATAGTCAGAAGGTACATGCTATATGTAGATGATATGATCTTATAAAAGCTATCATTATTACTCATCTTCAACAATTACAGAATCACACAATCGAAGAATTAATTAGGTTGGAAGGGACCACAATGGATCATTCACATTGTCAATGTGCATGTCCAACAACGCACAAGTCTAACCAACTATGTTCAAAAATGTTAACAACATCCTCCACTTTTCCCGGGCCAGTACAATGAAATGCATTTTGTACAGTTTTGAGAAGTAAGTCCTAATGCTAAAACACAAGAACACTCCATGGTGGCAAAATCCTACATCAAATATTGACTAATACATATGGTTTTGTATTTGTCTAGACTGTCCAGAGAAAGTACACTCAAAATGTCACCATCCTAGTTATTTTTAAACAGATTTTCAATCCATTGCATGTAAGAATTTGAGTTTGCCAGTAGTTTGAAGGTCACGTCTATCTTTTATTTCAGAAGTTCTAAGGATAGTCTCCAAAGGAATTCCCCTTAGGATTTCCTTTCCTGTGACTTAAAACCATGCACCTGCTTTCTCCTGTCCTTGAAAGCTTTTAGAAAATATTGTATTTTATACCCTTATCAATCTAAATTAGCTATTCTATTGTGTTGTTTTGGAGTTAAATAATACATAATAATGCAGTTCATTTTGGGATTCAAATTCTATTACAGGGTCAGTTTCTGCCTGCTCCCTTTGAGGCAATTTCAGTGATCCCCTGAACACACCTTAAGTGGTAGCAGTTTTCTCTCTGGACATCTTGCTTTACCTATGATTTCTGATTTCAGACCTTTAATTTAGTCAGCAATGGCCTCCAGTTCTCTTACCTCATTTATTAGCAAACTACCTTCTGAGTTTCCATTTCTCCCAAGGAAGTACTGCTCTTCTTTTCTGCTTTGTGTAGACTAAACTTCATTCCACTTTCTGTGTTTCTCTACCTCATGACTGATGGCAGGATGTCATCACAAAGCAGAGTTACTTTGTAATTGTATCAAAAAGGAATGGAGACATAAGTTTTGCAAAACAAAGTAAACGATTATCACTGATATTGTTTTACTGAGACAATGTATTTTCTTAAATCAAGATTACAAACAAGGGGATATTGTGCTTTGTGTTTCTCCAAAGTTAACTTAATTATTCAAATGGCTTTTAAAGTACATGATTCTCTAGTAAGAACTTAAAATACTGGTAAATAGATAAAACCAGCGAAGTTTATCTAGAAAAAAAATTAAAACAAAGAGCAGACTAAATCAGAAAGTAACTCACAGGTGAAGTATTGATTTCACATAGTGAAAATTAACTATGAGTCAAGTGGTTGACTGAAGTCTGCAGAAAACAGTAGCAATAACTAATCTGATGAGAAACCCTGCACAGAGTGAAGCCAGATGTGTTTGATGCATTTTGCCTGGAGTTAGTAAGATGAGGTGATCTTTAAATTCTCAG
>NW_008669740.1:49332-55745 GCF_000695815.1 Acanthisitta chloris
TGTAAATTACATTGACCAAACTCCTTATTCACAACAAATGATGACAGATTGCTCTTATAACCATATCAAATCTATGCTGTTGAGATCCTCAATTCTTCCTCTGTTCCTTGTGGCCAATTTGCAGCTACAATATATGCCTTATTTATGCTATATTACAGGGGTTACTGTAGGGGCCAGGGCTCTGACTAGTGATACAGGAAGTTGTAACAAAAAATCAGAGAGAATCACTCATGCCTTATTCATTAAATGTACAAAATTAAAAACCTCTTATTTGTCTTGCCCCTGTAAAACATTCCAGTTCTATCTTGCTTAGGAAATCCTTGTTTGCTTTAAGTGCACCTACAGGAATTTTATCATAATGCCCAAGACAACGACCAAATAACTGCAAATCATGCAAATTACCTGCTGAAATTGCCCATGGTCTTGAATTCCTAACAACTAAGAAGAGCTCAATGCTGACAATCAGAATAACTGTTTTGTGTCTGCAGCATGTGACTGAGGTGGTTATCAGTCGAACAGATATTTTGAAAGCAAAAAGCTAGGATTGCACTTATATCATGCAAATCTAAATGGATCTCTCTCAGGTATATGATACAGAATTATTTCCATTAACGGTAAAATAAAACTGGAAAAAAAGAGCACAAAATAAAATATCACTTGAATAAAAGAAGCTGATATTACAAATGTTTTTTTCTGGTTCCTAAATACATACACTTGCACAGAAGCCTACAAAATTTTATATGTTGTCAATCCTCATGTGACAGAAAGTAACAAGATTCTTATTCTTGATCTTGTTATTTTAGAGCACCCACTCGAGCACCACAGAAGGAAAAAGGGAGCTCTTGTCCTTGACAATTATACAGACTCCACAGGAAACTGTTGCTGGTATAACAAACCCCAACAGGAAAAGCAAAGTAGACACCTGAGTTACAGATATGTTTATATGAGCACTCAAACAAGCAGGACTAGTCTTAGAATTTTATTTTTTAATTTTTTTACCACACTTACTTCTCGCCAAATTACTTCTTATGGACTTTTGCTCTCCAAAGACTTACATACTAGATTTTCAACTACATTGGCCATGTAGAAATCTGTCTACCAAGATCCCAATCCACTCTGTATTTACACTTGTAGAAAGTATTAGCTGGTATGAAGAGCAGGAGGAAAGCCTACATTCTTTATTCTGTCACTTTGATAGAGAGGAGATTTATTTTTCCCTTAGCATGCAGTAAAATCAGAGAGGATTGTGTGAAATTGGTAGAATTAGTGGAGGGAACCCTTGGTTAGGAAACCAGAGGTAGAGACAAAGTACAACCAATCATTTAAACAAGCTGCCATTTATTTAAAAATCTTAAATTTTTGCATTTAGGCACCAAAGTATACAAATTTGGGTGCCCAAAAATGATTACAACTAAATTTTATTAGTGGAAGTCCCAGGAATGAATGGGATCTTACTTATCTTCTCAGAGTCCAGACCAGAGGTCAACATGCACACCTAAGGAAGAAAATACTCTTGTAAGATCCATTCCTGGTTTGTAACAGAGGGGAAATGCCTGTGGTTTCCCAGACCAGTTCTTCCAAGATAGTCAGCTCCTTCTTCAAGTACCTCATATTTTATTTTCAGAAGGGGACTAGTATCTGAGACAGGGTTTCCAGAGCCACCTTTCTCCTGAAAGGCAGGTACTGAATATTCCATCATTGTGTTGCGTTATACTGTTTTTCCCAGATACCTTTCCTATAACCTATATAATCTATTATTGCCTTTGTCAACTCTTGAAATACTGTCTGGTTTATGGCACAGATGATTTTCAGAAAGTTAACTACTGGAGGTGACATTTAGCCTGATTCATCTTAATTTACACTGATTGCAAAGTCCTCCCAGCAATGGATCATTTGCTCAACAGCTGAAACACATGATTATTATTACCAAATTTATCATCTTTTCTTGACCTAGACAAGGTATAAAAGACTCTGCTACATTAACTTTCTCACAGCATCATTGATCAACCAAAAAATGGAAAGTAATTGAAACAGGAAAGAACTCAATGCGATATTTCATTGTCTCAGTAAGGAATATTAAATTACTGGTCCCTTGCTTATTTTGAAGTGTCATCTGGAGTTCAGTTATAACTATCCAGACATGTTTTAAAACAGAGGTCACCTGATATTAATAGAACCATGAGAGAGGCTAAATGAATGAAATCAACCCTTTAGACTCTTAGTTTAAATTGGAGAGAAAAACTGTTCAGATACAAGTTAAATTCAATTCAGTTTTCCATAATGAAAAGGACTACATAAATTTCAGCCACTCTTAGCAGTGCAGAGTCACCATTATTACTGGACTAAAATGTAAACCAAACCCAAGGTGCAATGAAACAATGTCCAAATATGCTTTTCTTCGAGTTACATATTTTGAGATTCACGAAAGCCTCACACTCATTCATTGTTAGAAAGATACACTGTTACAGAAGATATTTGTCTGGAGTTTCTTTTCCCACTTTTGTTGCTTAGTTATTTCTTTTAGAACAAATCCTCTCTGAAGCCACATTTAGAAGGAACACAGTTTTCAAAATCACATCACATCCTTCCTTTCACAGAAGAAAATCACAAAGTGAGTCCTGTGAGCTCCATCTGTTTGGGAATCAGGGGACAACTCCTGAGTGTCTCATGAGAAAAACAGGCATGATCTCTGTGGCTTTGGGAGGAATGCAAAGTCCCTGCCTGATATTCTTAGGGAGCACACATAACCTCAGGTTGACCTAATGTATTAGTATGAATCACTGACTGCCAGACATAGGCAGGAAATAAGAAACTGGAGCCAAAAATGTTGTGAGTTATTGGTAAGAAGCAATGAATGGAGAAAACCAGCAGTTTTTGGCTTCTTCTGTTTGCTGCAAACCACAAAATTTTCATGTAAAACCCTTGAAGAAGCATGACTTTAAAGGAAATATGCATGCAGAAGATACAGACATATTTTTCTGTATGTTATTACGTATAGTATTTCCCTGTATATTATCTACTGTATATTGTTTGGCTAAGCAGCTCTCCTGAGCTACATTAAGACAATTATTCCCTCACTGTTTGTTGATATTCAATTCCTGTCACTTCCAGTATAGTTTTCAACAAAACTTTTGTAAATTGGTCATGATAATAAATTGCATACTTTACTTGTGTTTAGGGAAGACAGTCCCCTACAGAGCAGACTGTGGAGAATGAAGTTGTTACTCAGTTAAGAAAAAAGTGGAAGTCATGTTCCAAAAATACTTTCAACTAATAAGTAAATTAAAAATGGAATCTTCCATTCATAAACTTCTTCTTTGCTGATGCAACAGAAATTCCGAAAATCTATAGACCCTGGAAAATTTGCTTAAACAAGGGTAATCACTAATAAAGTGTTTCTCTATTTCTCGTTAAAAATTATAAGAAAAAATCGAAAAGTATAAATGAATGATATTGCTCAGAGCAATAAAAGTCATTTTTCCAAGACATAGTACATGTACAATACATGTACAATACAGGCATGTTCACCATAGAGCTTATATTTGAAGAAGATAATTCATGATGCCATAAAGATATGCCCAACAGACAATGAAAGATCTTATAGTAGGAAAAAAAATGAAAAAAAAACCCTAGACTAGGAGAAACAATAAGAAGGTATGTATGGAAACACTGTGGAAACATTTCCATTTACTTTTTGTCTCTTCTTAGCTCCACTCTCAGGCCATTTCTTTTGCCTCTGCATCACTCCATAATATCTTCTTCCTCCATTTGAAACTGGGACACCACTGGCCTCCCAGTCCATGCTCAACAGATCCTGAATAAAGCAGTTCTTGGACAAACCCCAGCTAAGCTACTTCATTCTGCATTTGTTTGCTAGCTGACTTCCTTTTTCAAATGGACAAGTATTTGAACTAAATGAAATTCATGTCTGCAATATTATTCATCATTTCACAGTGTAAAAACAGATGCTTTGTGAAACACTTTCTCAAAAGAAACAAATGGAGGAAAGGCTCCCGTCTGGTAGTGTTAGAAGATTCTATGTTTGAACAGATAAACTATTGCACTAATAGGCAAAGGCTTTCTTTGGCAAGTGTGGAGGAGGGTGAGGAAGAAAAGAGAGAAATATACACAATTCTGTGTAGATTAATTCTGTGCAAAACCTCGTTTTAGGATAGACTCAATGTATACTAAGCCAATATTAGAACAGAGAAAAAAAATTCCGAAATGCACTCTGTCGCGTTGCAAGCCAGACCTTATTTTACTGACGTATGTCTCCAAGTCTGAGGTTATTATTTAAGTTACAGGTGGTACAGTGAAGATTCTGTTAGATCTTTAACTAGGGCAGTGATTGCAAATGCTGTTCTAGCTTATACATGGATACTGATGCTAATTAAGAAATAGAACAGATTGTCTTCAAGTTTATGGAATAAAATCAGTTCTCTTGTGTTCAATAAATACCACAGTTACAATGTCTGGTGTTAATTTCATGCTACAGTGGGAAATGGTGACTGTTGCCAAATAATAATTGAGAGTCCATTTGGGTTATTACGTCAGGTTTGACGCATGGAGAAATTACTTATTCCATAATCACTTTTAAAAGTCACTACTAGGCCTTTTAAAATTATGACTTTTCCACCTGTGCTACAATCCATGTATTACCTGTTCTTAACTTGATAATCCATGATTACCGTGTTCCAGAAGTAACATTAGATACTTAAATTTCTATTGCAAAAACAATTTAATGCCACTAGGTTTTACTTGTGTTTGTCAGGTATAGGAAATCGCACTAAGGTACATTGTTGCTGGTAACAAACACAGGGTAAGTTCCCATTTGTGGCAGAGGCTCACACTGATTCATGTTAACTGGATTTTTGCAAAGCAGAACTCTCCTAGTATTATGTTGGTGCTCTCTTTTCTCTCTCTGCCCAGTGCTGATGCCAGGCAGACTCTTTTCATGAATACTTAATGCTGATGATATATTGGCCATCCTAAATGGCTTAGTAGATGTTTTCCATTTTTAGAATATATGCTTTCATATATATAGGCATTCAAATTCTCTTGCGGTATACCATTAAAAATGTCCACACTCTGCTGCATCTTCTAAAAGTAATCTGCTTTGATTAAGAAAAACTCAGAATTGCAAACTATTGATGCTGTATTGGTTATTAATACAAACAACTTCACTTATTGACAGATTTGTATTATAACACCTTCAGAAACTACCCTTGGTGCTAAATAATTTAGTCCCATGTCATCTCCTATTTTCTGTAGTACTATTTGTACCTTATTATAGACAAAGCAATGCTCTCTCTAAACCAAACACATCTCTTGCTTAATCACCTTCAGATCACTTTGCAAACATCTTCTCTTGCCTGTTCAGACCCACGGGTGGGACTTTTGTACTCCTGAGTGCACAATTTCTCACTTGATCATCACCTTTTCATTCACTTGACAGAAAACTGACCTACCACGATCTTTTTTTCCAAATATTAAAAGAAAGCAATAAAACCCCCAAAGCACTCATTTTTGGTAATTAAATGGTAGATAAGTTTTGTTTAGTACTGTCTTAATGTATTAACAAAACGCAACTTCTGACATTAAACTTTGGAAATACTATCAAGATCCTTGTCAAGAAAGGTGTTAGAAGTTTCAGAACTAAAGTAGATGTTCTAGCAAGCTAAATATGAGGGAGGATAGCTATGTGTTTATGGAAATGCATGACATTAATCCAGCCCTATGGTTCCTGGGAGCCACCAGCTGGTACTTGCAGTAGGGTCTATGCAGCCAGACTCTGAATTTTCCTATTTGCATAATCGTAGCTATTTGGCAGTCTGTAGTGGTCCTACTGTGTTTCATCACACACCTTTAATTTAGTTTGAAAACACTATCATTGCTCATCTTAGTAAGTTCTAAAATATATTCCTTTTCTCCCTGAATACCTCTAACCACAAGACAGGGTATTATACTACCTCTGGGTGTTCACAAGGAAAATTATCTCATGGAGGAACTCTCCACAGGTGATGGACATCAGTGACACAGGAATGGCATAAATTTATGGTGCAGTTCCCTGTCATGTGAATAGTTTTCCCTCCCACACAAAGAATTAACCAATATATTTAATAAAATGTAGATAGACATAGAAGATAAAATATAATTCAGCCAATGGGTTTGCAAAGTGTCCATAGAACTAGAAAATTATTCTCAATGCTGTTTGTTTATTGCATACAATAGACATGTTTATGCTATAACAATGATGAACTTTGCTAAAAAGTGAGACACAATGTTATACATTCTATTATGTTGCACTAGATTTAGGCAAATTCTGTCTACTTTTGAATTGGACCAGGTGAATTTATTTGTGTTGCTTTTTCCTGTAACAGTGCCACATCCAGTCTCATCTTGAAAACCTCCAG
>NW_008669741.1:0-2066 GCF_000695815.1 Acanthisitta chloris
AGGGGACGGGGACCGGGGGGTGCTGCCGTCGGGCCGGGAGCAGGCACGGGACGGTGCGTTTCGGGACAGCACAGCTGCGCGGAGCGTTCGGAGCTACAGGGAAGCTGGAGAGGGACTCCTTGTTAGGAAGTGGAGTTATAGGACAAGGAGTAATGGGTACAAATTGAAAGAGGGGAAATTTAGATTAGACATTAGGAAGAAGCTTTTTCCTGTGAGGGTGGTGAGACACTGGCACAGGTTGCCCAGGGAGGCTGTGGATGCTCCCACCCTGGCAGTGTCAAAGCCAGGCTGGATAAAGCCTTGAGCAACCTGGTGTGGTGGGAGATGTCCCTGCCCAGGGCAGGGGGCTGGGACTGGATGATCTCTAAAGTCCATTCTGACCACTTAACATACTACAAAACTATGAACACCCTCCCCAAAGAGCAGTCAGGCTCTGCAGCTGCTTACCCTGTGCACAGGGATAACTCTGTTAGAGAGAAATATTCTGTGGGTTTAGTACTGTAGCAAAAAGGGGTATTTTATGCCTGTTGGCATGAACTGACTCTGTGCCCTCTCCCAGTATGTTTTTTAGCATTATGGTTACGCTTTTTGGCTACTTATAAATTCAGTGCCCATATGTACAAAGTCTGTTTTGTTTCCTACTGTGTGCAGTCACCCAGCCCTGCAGGGAAATCAGGCTCGGGAAAAAAAAAGGTGCACTTTTTGTCACCTAAGCTCAATTTAAGCACTCAATTTTAATTTAAGGAGTGCTTAGAAAATTATAAGGTACAGATTGCTGCAAAACATCTCTTTGAAGAACCGAATCAGGGTGTGCTCTGAACAGCAAGAGGCTGCTTCACACTCTGCTGTTCTTTCAGGACTGAACAGCTCCATCCCTTTGCAGCCTGGTTGAAGTTTTCCTAGCCAGTCTGCCATATGTTGCCCATATTTATAGTCATGAGGCAACTCTAAACAGGGATACTGCCATTTGTGATGGTGTTTCCTGTTGATCTTCCAAGACATACAGATTATTTGCATGAAGGGGTGATGTCTTCTCCAGAGTTCATTAAGCTGGGAGCCAGGGTGCATTTGTTTCATTTTGAACACACTTGGAGCCAGGACTGCGCTGATAATTTTGCCAATAACACTCAAGGCAAAAGAGATAATAGCAAAGGTTTTACAAAATACCTATTGAAAACCTCACACTGCTTTGCAAGCAGCAAACTGCCTGCACAGCCAGCTCAGTGCCCCACTGCCTGCAGCTGGGCACTGACAGGGACCACAGCTTCACCCCAAGTGCCAGCCCATGTGGCTGCATGTGCTGTGCCCTCAGTGCCATGCCAAGAGGCTGAACTTGTGCCAAAAGCCCGTTGAAGGAAGGGAAATAACTGCAGGTGACATTTGACAAGTTAGTTTTTTATTCAGTGCATTGGACTCATCCATCACTGCTTCATCAACTGACAACAGTTCACACATTCCTATAAAACCAGTGCTGAGTCCAGTCTCTTGTTAAAGATGCTCAGTGTAAAACAGAAAGCAGTCTATCAAATATTTCCTTTCTTAAGTATAGCTCAGAGCCCAGTAACAGGCTGCATCCAGCACGTTCGGTGCTGCATTCCAGCAGTGGGTGGAGAATGGATCAATCACTCAGGGTTGGTGCAGTGCTTCATTAACAAATGTCTACACCCAGCTCATTAACGTCTCAGCCAATGCTTATCAGACCGCTGCTGCTAGTTGGATTATGATGGTGCTTTGAGCATAGGTGGAGCTGCAACTACAGAATCCCTAATGCAGAACTACAGCAGCACTTGAAAACTTGATTTGGGCTGGAGCAGACTGTCTATCCTGTGCTAAGGTCACTCTGGAGGCACAGCATGGCACATTTCACCCCATTCCCACAACTGGGCCAGCAGCAACAGTCAGAACAGCACCACAATCCAGAGAGAAATGCAATGTGCTCAGGCCTGACTGTTGGGGCAGGGCTCTTACATTGCAAAACTCCAGGCAGGGATGCCTGCACACACCACACATCAGGCAGTTTGGAGGATGCTGGGGATTGCAGGCAGCTGGAGCATCCCTGCTGATCC
>NW_008669741.1:2106-3640 GCF_000695815.1 Acanthisitta chloris
CATGCTTCACTCTCCACTCTGTCTCCCATGCAGGCAGGCACAGCATCCTCAGGTCTGTCCCATCCATGGGACAACATAGGGAATGCTGCATGGGTATGGCTTGGAGTTGGTTACCCACTCCTACTTGCAGAAGTCACCCTGATCAGCACAGGGTGCCCTGGCAGGGGGTCAGGGCTGGTGCCAGCCCTACAGCTCCCTGGCAGAGCTCTCCCAGAAAATCCACCTCCACTCATCCCCCTCCACCACACTGCCCATGTTCCTACCTGCCCTGTGCTCTGGCCCCAACTCCCATCCTGCCTTGTCCCTGCCCTCAATCGCTCATTCATTCTGTGTATAAGGAAGGAGACAGCACATTGCCAAATCAGCTATCTCAAGGGAATCTAGCTACTTTTATTGAACCCCTGTCACAGGGCCTGAACTGTTGGGGGCAGTCCCTGTGACGAGCACGCAGTCCTAAGGCATGGTGACTGTCCGTCCAGCACTCCTGGCTGCTGTAAAGCGCCTCTTATTCCTCAGACCAGAGAACCTCTCATCCAGCGTCAGGCTGGTCTGCAGGGGAAAGGGAGAGCGAGTCAGTTCCATGTCTTGTGGCAAAGCACAGCCAAACCTGTAGCAGGGTATTGATTAGAGCCCATCAGTCAGGATGGTGTTTCACAGCTGGTTAGTCAATTAAACCACTCAGCACACAGAGACAAGGAGCTCAACAGACTGTGTGTGGCTGGAAAACCTCCAAGCATCTCCCAGTCCCAAGACACTGGGAATCCTTGGCAAGAACAGCAGCAAGCAGATGGCATTTGAGCACACCAAACCATCCAGACAAGAAACGCTGGCAATGAAGAAGGTGGAGCAGGATTTCTCAGCTGCCCCAGGGCTCTTCGAACATAATTCAGTGTAAAATGTGGCACCGAGAAGGTCACCAAAGCAAAGCGCGAGCAAAGCCCAGAAGTGCCGTGTGTCTCTTAGGAGTGAGGAGCACCAACAGTGAAACAGTCCCCTGTGGCCAGGACCACTCATGAGCAGGATCTGCCTGCTCTGAGCAAGCACATGGACAGGCCAAGACAGACCAATAGAGTGGGGAAAATTGGGCTGAGTCTGTAGTTGCTGAACAGTCTTCTCAGGTGCCTTCAGTTGAGTGAGCAACCTGGCTAGCACAGCTCCAGGACCCTCCTTGTGGGTTATGTTACATACACCTAGCTGGCAGCCCCAGAGACCCAAACGTGATGTTAACAGCTTAGCAGTGAGGCTGCTGCAGGGTGCCAGGTGACTCCTGTCCTGTTGACAATCCTCTACCTGGTTGGCCATTGCGCGAAAGTTGAATCTCAGCAGCACTCCCTTGGGCTGGGGCTTGGCCACCCGTGCTGGGGGTCTCTGGCTTCGCAGGAACGGGCGCTTGGATCCAGGCCTGGGGAAAGCACACATCTACAGTCACTCGGGATGCTAAGGTAGCTCACTCCCTATCCTCTGCAAATCAGCACACAGTGAAAGAGACACCTGCATGCCCCGTACGTCCCATGGCATGTCTGAGCCCTGGCAG
>NW_008669741.1:3677-14232 GCF_000695815.1 Acanthisitta chloris
CACCGGGGACTGTGTCACATCCAGGCTATTATGGGGTGCCCTCTGCACCCAGGACATGCACAGTTCCTCACCCACCCCTCTCTCTGTGCCAGATCCTGCAGCTGCACCAGCTCAGCTCAGGGCGGAAGCTGTCCCCTTCCAGCCTCTGTGCCTTTTACACAGCAAGACCAGAGTGTCCCTTTGGGGCACATGGTGTTCCCCCCTCACCCCAGACACCCCACAAGGAGCGCAGCCAGCCCACCAACTCCAGCTCAGCACCTCCCACGAGTTCCAGGCTTCCATTTCTCCTCACTATGCATAACAAAGGAGCAGCACGGTAATTACAGATTACTGCGTAATTACAGGTAAATACAGGAGATTTTTATCTCCTTCAGATATGCCAGGAAGGGAACTAGACATCATCTGCTAACCATTTTGGGTCTGAACCATTCACTGCACACTCCTTATAGAAATGATGCTGAAACAACGCTAAAGGGATTTGCAATGGCTTTTGTAGAGCTCCCACCCTGACAAATCACCTCATTTACTTACGCGCTGGTCTGGCCCGCCTGGGGATTAACCACAGAAACCGTCAGAATTGCTCCCGGGCTCGTTTTCCCTTGCCACCTGCCGAGACAGGGAGATTTATCCAGCTTCATGGGTGAAAGAGCACGTCGTGTTTGCACTTTGCCTTTGTTCACCGATTACCTTCTCATCCTTGGCGGTTTCCCTTCTCCACGAGCATCCATCTGCTGTGAAATATATTTTTTAAAACATTACTTAAAGAGTTAGCTCTCATAAACAATAATTCCTTTTCCAGGGTTTCATTTGGTGTATCTCAAAGGCTCCTTCCTTGCAAATTGTCAAGAAACTTGCTAATTCGGGGTTTCCCGTGAGCACAGTGATCCGTATGGGCTGCCCTCCTTGTGCTGCTCTATAAGCCGCAAGGTTTACTTTTAGCACCCTCCCAGGATTTACTTTCCAGCTGCCAGAATACTAAGCTGCATTAAAAACTGCCTGTTCTGCAAATACTTTCCTAGCAATATATGCACTGTTCAAGGCATTCCACCTCTTCCAGTTACTTTTGGAAAAAAAGATACAACTGGGCAAAGACTGGTTACACTGAAGGCTTGTCACTATCAGAGGAAGTGTCTTGATACTCACCCCTCTCTGAAAGCGAGCTTTGGCGAACCACTGCTTCTGCTGGAACACTGGGCCTCTGTTTAGCCTGAAAGGCCTGTTGGTAAAGGAGACAGAAAAAGAACAGAGGTGAAGATAATGCCAGGTCCCTCCTAAGGTTTAATGCCAAAATACCTAACCCAGGGTGGTCTTAAAAAGCAGCATGAAGAGCAAATGAGGCTGTGTGTTACCCAGTTCAGCCCAACAGGCTTTTCTGCCAGCAAAGGACTTCAGAGAAACTTGATTTTCTGCTCAAATGAGACAACAGCTTGTCTGTGCATTAAAAACAAAAAATCATGGAAGAAAATCACAGAAAAAAAAACAGGTCAGAAGGGACCTCTGGATGGCATTCAGTCCCTGCTCTGCTCAGAGCAGAAAAAGACGGGATTGCAAGCAACTGGAGCTCCTGGGGCACAGTCTGCTTCTGCAGCTCCTCACCGAGACAGACTCCCTCTCTCTGCCTATCCCTTAAGGATGAAATCTGCATTTCCTGCCTTTATGAAAATAAATGCTATTTCACCTTCAAAAGTGGTCCCTAAAACAACAGTGAAAAAGTTTATTAAACATACAAAGGTCACATTTTCCATGCTTCCTAAAATCAAGGAACAGATCTAATATCTGTATTATTAACTATGAGCATGAGGTTGTTTTCTTTCCAGGTGGTTTCTTAACATACCCAGGGGTATTTTTCTCATTCTACATAAACACATGGCTGTACCCTTTCCCAGCTGGCACACACCTAGAGCAGAACCCCATGAGCTGCACACAATGACTGAAAACCAAAAGAAAAACAGAGTTACCAAAGACTTTACCTTCTCCCTGGGGCGCGGATGCTGGCAGCATCTGCTCTGAATCTGTTGGGGCCTGGAGATGGCTGTGGCTGTTCCTCCTGCTGCCCACTCCTGTTTTTGGCAAAAGCAGTTCTGTTCTTGTTGCCCTGAAAGAGCAGTGAGAGCTCAGCAGTTGCCACCTGTGCCATAGTCTCAGTACATAAACAGGGAGTGAGTGTGAGTGACAACAACTGTCCTCTCCTCTGCCTGCTGCTGCCTCACTTAACATACACTGCAGTTGACAATCAGTCAGTGTGCCTTGGTTCCTGGGCAGGAAACTACAAGTGTCAGGAAGAACATTTTGTTCTAACAGGGCAGAAATATAAGAAAATCGGTCCATGAAGAGCAAATCTTGCAGAAGTCAAGCATTATAGCTTTGCTCAGGTTTCTTACTGGTCACTGACCCTTTCTTGTTCGGACATGTGCATTGCCCAGACCAAGCCCTGAAGCATGAAGCACATCAGAAGACTCCTCAGCAGTGTCTGTCTTTCTGTGGTTCCTTACATAAACTACTTCTGGCTTTAGTCCATTTATTTCTGTGGGAAAACCACCTTCAGTGTTATTATCCACTAACTGAGGTGTGTTTCCATGTTCTTCCCTGTTGGTTTATTTCTGCAATGTGGAAGCTACTGTAGAATTATGCCTCCTAGCAACTGCTTATTCCTTCCTGTAAATACCCAGCCACACTCAATATCTGAGTCATTCTGGTCTTTATTTTCAGGAATAACCACACTCCATGCATATACATGCTCAGTTTGGGGCTCTCTTATTTATACCCCCAGGACACAGCCACTACATGTGCCATCATGTTTGCCACTTGGGTTTCTTTTAAAAGGCTTACTGAGCAGCCATGACCTCCTAATTGAGTGGATTTCCACCAGTGTGGAAAAAAATCGCCTCCCACAGAGGCCTATCTGTCACAGCCCCGGGAATCAGTGTCTCTGGTGGGGGCTGCCCATTTACTAATGTGTCTGAACCAAAGCCACCTGACAAGTCACCAAGAGCCTGTCCTTTGTCTTCACAGGAACCTGGGAAATGCTCTGGGTGGAGAACAAATAATGGTGGATATTAACACACTACCTCTAAATGGTAATAGTAAGATGAGATGATGTGGAATTCGGTTTTATGGAAATATTTTTAAATCTTTTAAGAACACATTTTAAAAAAATCTTCTTTTTCTAAAACCCATGGGAACTGATTTAGTAAAATTATGCAAAGTCAGAAGCTTATAAAACCAACTAGAAAATTGCTATTCCATATGCATGTATGTCTGTACTCACCTATGCATACAAATGCTGTGCACAGGCATATAAAAGATGGTGCCTGTAACTTTTTATGTAGATTGTTCTTTGGGGTGATCCAAGACCATGAAATCAAGCAGATTTCTACACGACATCTGGGAAAAGCTGTACCTTCCTAATTCCCTTACCTCTTGAGCTGATGCCTGGCGATTTAAAGGGCTCACTCCATGGAACGTGGCAGCTGCTCTTCTCTTGGAACCAGCCATAGCATTCCTGAATTGCCTCCGGTTGTATTGTTGCTGTCCAAACCCTCTTCTAAAACGGTTAGGTCCTACAAAAACAACCCTCTTATTTTAGCATCCTTCAGAATTCCATTTATGATTACAGTTTTGCAAATGGATCACAAGAATCACATTAATCCATTCCAGAAAATGAAATTAATTTTGCATAACATTAAGTAATTTATCTCCCCAATGTCTCACTAACATTTTTATTCCATGTAGGACTGGCATACACATAATTTGATTTGAAAGAATAGAGAAGAGAAAAGCCTTCCACAATTCTGATTCTCCATAAAGGCAGGAACACCCATACCAGGAGACCTGTCAATCTGTTGTCAGAGCTCACACTGCTATGAATTAACTGTGAAACGGGAAAAGCCTTTTGACACAGATACAGTAGTAGACACAATAAATGTTTTTCTACATTGCTACTTCAGACTTTGCTATGCTCAGCTGTAAGGTCCCTTGAGCATTCTTAGAACCCTCCTGTATTTAAGCCACTCCTCCCAACAGCCACTGTAGCAGTGAGATGTGCACACTCATGGGTGCATAAGTCAGGCACAAAGCACATAATTTCCCCAAATCAGGCATGTGACAGAGGGCAGCGAGAGTGCACTCTAAACCTGGAGCATAAAGCAGAACCTCACTGATACAAACCACAGAGCAGTGAGAAGCACGTATTGATCTTACACCATCTATTGTTACAGCACAGCAATTTATACTGACTTGGAACAATTAGAAACGAAGTGTTTTGAGGCAGCACTGACACTGCTGTCAGGGGCCACCACCACCACGATGAATGAAGGCTCCAGCCCCAGGATGCAACACCTGCTGGCACCAGCATACTGGAACTTGTGCAAAAATGATTTGAGGTGCTCTAGCTCTAAAATAAATGGACACCAGGACATGCCCGTGAGAAAGAGCTCCCAAACAGTATGTTGGGATGCTTTGTGCCCTATAGCCAGAGGTGCTGGTTGGGAACACACACAAAAATGCAATGTGGGTTACCAGCTCTGTAGGGCCAGTAGTTATTGCCTTTGCAGATGATTAGTCTTGAGAAGAGGCAGCTCAGGCGTGGCCTCATCACTACACTACAGCTCTCACTACTCTCTGCAACTATCTGAAAGGGGGTTACAGAGAGGTGGGGGATGGTCTGTCCTGCCATGCCTGCAGTGAGAGGACTAGACGGAAGGGTCATAAGCTGAGACAGGGGAGATTCAGATTAGATATTAGGAAAAATGTTTTCCCTGTTAGGGCGGTCAGGCACTGGAATAGGTTGCCCAGGGAGGTGGTGGAGTCACCATCCCTACAAGTATTTAAGAGGTATCTGGATCTGGTGCTGGAAGATACGGTTTAGGGTTTATGGGTTACAACAGTGACAGGTCAATGATTGGACTTGATGATTTTAAAGGTCTCTTCCAACCATGATGATTCTATGATTCTATGATACCCTCTTGCTGCAGAAGTGCAGGTGTGTAAATGTTCCTCTTGACAAACATTGAATTTTGGCAAAGTGTTTAACCGAATGCGGACTTGCTGTGTTTAAGAGAGCTTTGATTTTTTCCTCCTGCTTCTGTCTCTCCAGTTTGTTTTTGCCCTGTCTTGTTCTCTTCAACCACGCTGGGCTTGCCCCTATCTTTTGCCTATTTGCCAGACTGCTCTCCTGCAGGCCACCAAGCCTTGCAACACAGCTCTTCTGCACCCTGGAGAGAGGGCACCTCCTCTGCAGCAAGAGACTGAGCTCAGCTGCCTTTCCTAGCTATTCCACCAGGACTGATGCAAAAGGCAGCCCTGACTAGAAAATCCTGACTCAAAATTCCCCTGTCAGTCTTTTCCTATTAGAGAGTCTCTGCTCACCAGTGTGCTCAGGCATGCCTCAGCCAACATAAATAACCCGTGACAGCCATCAGCCTCCAAGGGGAACCCCATGTGCACCAGCTGGGGACCAAGGCCTTGGTCTGCCATGTGTGTCCTGAAGTGTGACACATGGGAGGCTCCATCTCTGCAAAAAGTCTGGCAGATATTTAATAATGAAAGACAATTTGAACAAAATCTCACAGCATCAGCAGCTGGGGAAAAATCTAAATCCGCACCACACCTGCACTGTTTGGGTGCATGTTCAGAGCCTGGTGGTGAGCACACCTGAGCTGTCCAAGAGGCACCTCGGCTCAGCAAGTCCATTCTAGGGAGAAGTCCCCATGTCTGGCAGACTCTTTTTCTAAGGAGATTTGAAATTCAAATTTCTTGTCATTAAAAACCATCTTTCCCCCACTGGGGAGATGGTTTAAGCCATATTCCAGAAGGGATAACAGCACTTTGCTTGCTGGTTTAATCAGCATAATACCCTTCTCCCTCCTCTGTCATTACAGTGCTGGGCTCCTCAGATCATCATTTTGATAATGGTTATCACATTGCAGCCCAGGGGGAACTGCATTTCAGCAGGGACCAAAGAGAACTGAGCCCCTGGAGAATTATGGGCTAAATTCCCAGTTGTGCTGAGCTTCCCCAACTTGCTCCTGACATCAGCACCACACAGCATGGTGGGTTTCTGCATTTGGCAGGGCTGAATTCAGGCTCAGGGAAAACCTATGACATATTAAGACTAGCAGAAATAATTCTATAAATGAACAGAAAAGTTCTCCCCTCTAAGGAACAGGGACATTTTTTTTTGTTTGATTTACATGACTCTGGATGCAGCAGTGGCTTGAGTGTGAAAGAGTATCAAAGCCTGTGTGTTTTGACAGAAAAATCAATTTGCAAAGGGCAATTATCATCATTGTATTTCGAACTGGAATGATCCTCAGTAAGGCAATATGTGTTGGAGAACAAGAACATAAGAGTGGGAGGCAGATCAGAGACAAGCAGGGTTGCTCCCACTGTCCTGATGTACCACTAGCACTCCAAGATTGCAAAGATATTGCTGCAAAATGTCACTAAAATCTTCAAGGAAGTGATTTAGCAGCAATTAAAAAAATAATTAATAGAGATGGCATTTCATGCAGTAGATCACTTTGGTTTTGCAGGTAAAAACACGTGGAACAAAACAGTGTGATCACTCAGTATTATAAAAAACCTCGCCATAAAAATAGCATGCTTGGCAAAAGTGACACATTAGCTTCAATAACTGAGCTATCAAAGACAGTTACTGAAGGGGTAATTTGGGTAATTTAAGTCTGCTCTGGGAAAATGAGGATTAGGAAGAGGCATAATTAAAATATGCAAAGCCAAGGGGAATAGAGAATAGATATTAAGTCACTTTAAATTAGTAATTCACGAGAGAGTGGAAGAGAGAGAAATGGACGAATTTTGCTCTGAAAGGGCCCTGATATTCCATTGTTGCAGAGAGAAAAGCTATTCAGAGCCAGAATACATTTTGTGCACACACAGAAATTAAACAGGAGAAGGATTTAAGAGCTATGTTTTGTTACAGAGATGCATTTTCCAGCTCGGCAGGCCTCTGCCCTCTTAAGTGCCGATCTACCTTGCAAATTCCTCTGCTTCCAGGCACGATAACGGGGCCGCCCGTATCCGTAGGCTGAGCTCCTGTTCTTGACCTGCTGCCTTCTGCTGTCGCCTGCGGCACTGGCATCTGTTTGCTCTTTCCTGTGGCGCTTTATAATGTCATCTAGAACGAAATGACAGAGGAGAATTCCACAGAACCTGCACTTTCTACCAACAATGATTCCCTCTTTTGGAGCTTGCGATTGTCCACAGTAAAATTGGAGCTTGCTGTTCTGTGAGCTACGCTGGGCAGACAATAAAACATTAAGCTTAGTTTAGAAAGTATAGGATCAATGTACTCGGCTTCTGCAGGCTGGAGATTAGAGTGCAGCAAATGATTTAACAATGTGCTGCCATCTGGTACGTCCCCACCACGGGACAGGACAGATTTCAGACCCACATCCACTGAGGGATCCAATCCTGCAGGATTCCCATAAGCTGCATAAGCTTAAGCAACCTGGTGTGGTGGTAGGTGTCCCTGCCCAGGGCAGGGGGTTGGGACTAGATGATCTCTAAGGTCTGTTCCAACCCCTTAACGTACTATGAAACTAGAAGCCTATGGCAACATGTTTTTGCAGAGGCACCAGGAGTTCAGTGCTGGGCAGGTAAGTATTTTGAGAAGGTCTGACTTGAGTGGCTGTGGGAGAGGTGGTCACAGTGGGGGGAGCGGGCAGGAAGCACCCAAGGGAGCATCCACACTGTGACAGCTGCTCCAAGGGCTCCTGTGTATGACATGGGCACTGCCCTGTGCAGAGGATGTGTCCCTGACAGATCAACACCACAAACACTGGTCCAGTGTCATGCAAACACACGTGGACTGAATGTTCCCCAAAACTCTAAAAGTCAAAAGGGGAGAACTCAAACTTGGTACAGTGACAGCTGTGATGTGAGGGCTGTGGGAAAAGAATTTCACTTGTACAGGGTGACTAAGAAAGGGGATATTATGGTTCTGCAAATGCTTATGGTTCACCAGACTGTTGTAGGATGGTTTCCTTTCAATTGCCATTTCCTCGACTCAGCTATCTTCATGGCTTTCCTTGGTGCTTTAAAAAAAACCATCAAGCAAGTATCTAGAGCTCAGTGGTAGAAGATAAAGCTTGAAGCCATAAACCTCTGTGGCTTGGAAGCTAGGAAACACATAGATGGCCACACACACTATGACTATCATCAGGATTTAAAATATAAAGTCCAACAGTCTTCGGGACCCAACTCTTGCTTAACTGACTCTCTGGGGTAGATACTCCTGCTTAATTACTCAATACGGCTAATAAAATAGCCTGAATGCAGCAAAAGGGACCTGGGACATCCTGCCAATGTCCCAGGACTCCCCTCACTCAAACTGCTTATTAAGTAGCTCTGAAAATGTACTGTACAAGACATTTCTTGGTCTCTTTGCAAAATACCATCCAAATGCAGTTCCCAAGGCACAGAACGTGTATGAAACAACCAGTTGTTTTCCACATGATTTTGACACTTTTGGGTTAAAACTATATTAGCAGCACTGAGAAGATGATACAAAATTTTCCCCAAGGACATTTTGCTACTCTGCTTCACCAGTTTGGTCCCAGCCAAACATCCCAAGTGCATCCCTAAGGCACTGCTGCTGTCACCAGAAGATCATCCCCTGAGTTGCACTCAAGTGCTGTGGTTTATGATAAAGAGCACAAGAGACAGAAAGGAAGGTGATAATACACCTGCAGTGTGAGTATACATGACAGGGTTTTGAAAGCTCATGCTCATCAAGGACAAAAATTTTTTAACTCCTTAAAAGACAGCATTGGAAGTTGAGGTACCTGGACCATGCACAAAGTACTTTTAGATGCAGAGCTCTACTAAGAGCACAAAGTCCCTCAGAAGCTGGTCTGAAATCCAAGGATTCCTCAATTCCAGCTGTTCTGATGAAGAGGAAAGGCAAAGAGACATCTTGTAATTTGTTTATGCTCCCAGTGATTTCTTCTTTTAACCTGCTACCTTGCAGAAAATATTTAGCAAGCAATAAAGCCTTCACATCTGTGAAGCCCCAAGAGGAATATTTTAACTTTGTTTCACTTCTGCTCAAAGCAGAATGTTTTAACAAATTAGCAAGGAATGAAGTGTCCAAAACAGGCCTTTTCCCAGGGAGAGGCTACTGCCTCTTAATGTATCAGTGGAGTGGAAGCACAGATGTGCCATTAGTTCTCAGTGAATGCTTACCACAAACCATCATACCTCCAACAGCCACTTGTCATTTCCTATCAAGAAACTCCTGTGTCCAAATGAATACAAAGCCCAGGGAAAATGACATGAGTAGATGTAAAAGTAGGCTATGTGACTGCTTTTGTGATTTCTCTCTCAAGCCTGCCAGGAAGAGAGCAGGCTGGGAGCGACCAGGCCATGTCCTGGGGATGAATGCACTAATGTTCTCAGCTAAGTGTGCCTTTGGGACATATGTGATTTGGGGCACAGGCTGCTTCAAAGAATATCAAGAGCATCCCTGCATGCTCTGCAGGTAGGTGACCACAGGCAGCCCGAGGGTGGGCTGTCTACAGCATAAGGAAGAACTTGCTGACAACTGAGAGGAGCTGAATGCTCAGACGCCTGGTCTGTCAGCTTTCAGTGTCACTTTTTGTTTGGCTATGAGTTATTACCCTGCCTTTTGTGCCCATAAATATGATGGCTTTAACAGAGTGATGTCATAGAGTACTACATAAGGCTGGAAGGGATCCTGAGAGATCATTCGTGGTACATCTACGCCCACAAGGCAGAACTAGCTCTATCACGGTGGCTTTAGAGCAACTCAATTTTTTTTATGACTGCTAACTCAAGTAAAGCCCAATGTATCTGAAAGCACAGAATGAGCACCTGATGAAAAAAGTTCTTCATCAGGGCTCTTGTTTTCCAGTTTTCTCTTCTACCCTGAGTAAGGTGTATTCTAGATGGAACATGGAGCTGGACCACAGGAGGTCTGATCAAGGGAAGCACTGAGGGAGAGCAAAAGCAAAGGAAGCATGCACCAGCAAAGAGAAAAAGCATGTGCAACACCATGAGAGAAAAATAAATGAAAAATAAGGGACACACTACTGCTCTAACTCCTCACAGCACCATTAAAACATAAGTGCATCAGCCAAGGGATCAGTTTGAGCCTGCAGTGGAAAATGTTCTGCTGTTTCTGACAAACGGCTCGTTGCTGGGAAGAAATGACACAAGGTTTCAGTCAGGAAGCTGACCCAATAATAAAAGGTGCTGGTGGCCTTTCCTTCCACAGCAGAGACGTCAACACAATAATCCACCAGGATCTCTCGTCCATGCGTCAGAGCCCAGGCCTGAGTTACTGACAGGGCGGTTGTTTGCGCACAGTTCCCACACCCAGTGCCAAAGGAATGGCGAGCACCGGAGCACGCCGCTATAAATAGCAGCGCCCGAGGACATGGCTCCTCTCCTCCCGTCACCGAGGGCTGGTTTGCCTGAGCCCCTCCCGGCCCGCTCTCCCCTCGGACGCTCGGGCTGCTGCCCGCACAGCGCACGGAGGGGTTGGACACCAGGACCGCACACACACACCTTCCCC
>NW_008669742.1:0-882 GCF_000695815.1 Acanthisitta chloris
ACTGAAAAACCTCTCTTGGAGCAAGATATATAAAAACCGGGAGTAGCAGCCCCTTCTTCCAGGCTGGAATGCAATAAGTAAACAGGGCAATGCAGGTTGAAGGGAAAACCTTTTAACTGCGGGTGTTTGCACATGGTAATGACCTGGGAGGCTGTACAGTCCAGAGAGGGAAGTTGAGGCCTGACAGTCCAGACTGGGGGATGGACAAACAGAGATGACTTCAGTGTCCCTTGGAATAGAGCAGTCCTGGCTTTTCTGGGTGAAAGATTGTCCCTAGTTTTGGTCTGCCTGGGAACTTTTGTGATTGCTGCAGTGGTCAGAGGTCCTGTCTAGCCTGGAAGTCTTGATCAGAGCCCTTGGTCAGAGGGGATTGTAAACCACTCGGACAGCAAAGTGCTTTGACTTGTCTTGCTGTTTGAATTGTTCTGCAGTTCCCCACCTCCTTTGCTATCCAAGTAATGGTGGCTGGAGCCAGATATTTTATTCAACTGGGGATATTTGCAGGGTCAAAAACTGGGTTTAAAAGAGATGAAGAGACATCTACAGAGCTCCATCTCAAAGGGTTGTCTGGTCTGGGGTTCCACACCCACTCTTTTAGGGCTGGAACAATATATATATACCCTGTCAGGCTGTAAATCAAAGTCCAGCACGGAGAGAATCCTACCACACACATTTCTTTTTGTAGATGTAAAGACGTTTGGCCTCTTTCTTGCCTTCTTGTACTTTCTTACTCTTACTCTTTTAGGGCTGGAACAATATATATATACCCTGTCAGGCTGTAAATCAAAGTCCAGCACGGAGAGAATCCTACCACACACATTTCTTTTTGTAGATGTAAAGACGTTTGGCCTCTTTCTTGCCTTCTTGTACTTTCTTACTCTT
>NW_008669743.1:0-50216 GCF_000695815.1 Acanthisitta chloris
AGGCCGGGGCGGAGCTGAGGCTCCAGCCTGGCGCGGCCCCTTCCCCGTCCTCGTTCCCCTTGCCGGGCCGCTCTGCCCTGCCTGCATCCCTCGTGTTCTGCACATATCCATCCTCACGCCCTGCCTGCACCCCTCCTCCCTGCCACGCATCCCTGCTGTCCTGCAAGCGTCCCTTATTCTCCTCCTGTATGTAATTCTCCTCCAAGTAGATACCCCTTCTTCGCTACAGGTATCCCTTCTTCTGCTCTTGCCTCCCTCCTCCTGTCTCACATGCACAGGCAGCTCTGGCTCCCCCAGCCCTGCTGCACAGACAGAGGAGCTCTGGAATCCCCTTGCAATCTCCCCTTATCTCCCCAGGAGAAGCCCCGCAGGATGGTGCTGAGGATGCCTGGGGAAACTGGTGCTGGTGGACAAGGACATCACCAGACAGCAGAGCCAGGGGCTGGCCCAGAGCCTGTCCCCCAGGAGGAGTGTGTGGGGTGTGGGCAACTGCCCCTTGCAGCCTGTACTCCGTGTCCCTGGGCAGGGAGCATTGTTGCCATGGCCTTATCCCTCAATTGGCTGTCCAATTTGGGATCGGTGGCCTCATAACTGTCCTAATTTCTACATTTGCCACACAGACATTCACACTGAAAATTGCCAGAAGGGTTCAGAAAACCAAGGGCCTTAGGGACGCTTTTGCGTAGAAGTGATGGAGAAGAGAAGTTAATTCAAAAGAGGCCTTGAACTGAGAAAGAAAAAAAAACAAAAACCTGCTGTGAGGTGAATGGAAAGAAGGAGACGGGGACCAGAGCTGCACTGTAGAGCTGAGTCAGAAATGAGGAAAGCCATTTCCCCAGTTGAGGAAACACACTCTGCAGTGGTCCAACACTGGCACCTCCACCAGAACCAGGAGAAAACATGGGCTCAGGCATTAATACCTTCTTCTGTCTTCAGGGAAAAAAAGCCAATATGCATTCAGGTACACAAAACCCTTTCCAGGTCAGAAAGATGAGACATTGCCATGCCTGGAGGTGAGAACAGCACAAAGTAATAAAGACAGAGTAAAAACAGGAACACTAATGGAAGGTGCTAGCTCTTGTATAACGTAATAACCCGTGCCCCATTTTTGGTGTTTAACTATTTTCCACCACTGTCATAAAAATTAAACTTGCCAAAAGCCGACAGTTACCTAACAGGCTATTAATAGATAAGGTGCACACCAACATTAGATCATTCTTTCTCTTCTCTTTAAAAATTAAATAAATGTAGGGCATATTTAACTAGAACTGCCCAGCGCAATCCACTGCAATGAGTACTGAATTTTCTATGTTGTCAATGTTACAGGTGTACATTTATGGACCTGAATTGCATAGTCATATGTTATGAGTTTCAGTATGAATTATTTACAGAAAGCCTGTCAGTCTGATCATTATAACATGAAGTAAAACACATTTTGTTGTCAAAACTGCCAGGAAAATTCATTTTTCAGTTATTTTCCAAAGCTACAAAATGACAAGGCCTCACAAAGTGGTCCCACATGATGGAAGTGACACGGTTCACAGTGGGAGTTTCCTCATCACATTAGCAGGAGCAGCTTCCTGAGAAGAATTAGACTCTCTTCCCTTCATCCTTTTATTGTTTTTTTACAGTTGGATTTCTGTTTGGATGTCAGAAACTCTTACATATTCATCAGTTTATTAGACTAGCTGTTGGAAACAGGAGTAGTAATTTTATACTGATTCAAAAGATTAGTTCAATTTGACACTCTATGGTGGTAGTCCTGTGTTCAGATTAGGCCAATGATTCACATTGCATTATAAACATGACAGAACTGTGAATATTTCTGATTCTGGTTGCAAATTTTAGAGAAAAAAAACACTTTAGATTATTTTTGTCCCATTTTGCTAGCAAGCCAACATAAAGAGCTAGAGACATGAAATCATCTTTGTGAATCTTGACTATTCAGAAAATGCAGATTACACGTTTCTGTGCCCCGCTTTTGTCCAAACCAGTAGTATGAAACAGGCAACTCTTTGTTCTACAAATGAGGGAGCAAAGTATTAAACATATTGAACACTTACCAGTTGCCTCTTTATTAGGATTTCCCCATCTCTTCATGCACAAAGAAAGCTGAACTATAGTAGAGACATCCATTCATTCAGCTACAACCACTGCTTAGTACCCTGACATAGTCATAAACTCAGTTTAAGATTTTTATTGTGTACTCCATGTAATTACTGTATTCTGAGTGAGATGTCAAAATGTGGAGATTCATTTACACATAACTAGCAAACACCTTCTTTGTGAAAACACACAACTGTATGTTCTTAGATGATTATTTATGGATAAAAACACTCTAATACAGATATTAGTTTCCCTTTCTCAGGAATAACAAGCACAAGGCTCAGCAATTACTGCTTTCTGAAAGAGTGGCCAGGCTTTTTCCAAGATCACCTAACAGCAGAAAGCTGGACTCTTACTTCACTGCATCCACAGGTGATTTAATTGGAAAAGAAAAGGTAAAGTTTTCGCAAAGATCTCAGGGGAAAACCGTGGAAAACTCCCATGGACATTTTAAACAGAGACTGAAGCAAAGGGTGAATCTGAAATATCAGTGTCAGCCAATGCCTGAAATTATGTTTAGGACATTTTAAAAACCCTTTCAAAAAAGACTGCGGTTTAAAAAATGACAAAGGGCACTGTTTGCACAGAGGGACTTTCCACATAGTGCGATGTGTGAACAGGGAGGTTAGGGCTGGACAGGCTACAGGTATTGCCAGTCTGACTTAGGACATGACTAGTTTTATTTAATAAGAATTTTAAACAATGCTGTAGTGAAATATTCTTGTAGAAAACATGCAAATAGAAGATGGTGACTTCACAGACTACTAGTACATAGGAACTTAGGAGGAGGAAAGCAGGACATACTTTTTGCACGTGAGTTTAAAAAATAATTCTCTTCTTCAGCAGAGTATGATGAATTTAACAGGTGTCAGAAAATGCTCTGGCTATACAGCCACAATGGAAGGACTACCTGCTGGATTTTTTAAACTGTAAGGATATGGATTTCCATAAATGCAGTTTATTGCAATAACCATTACCTGGCAGAAGAAGAGCTGGCCCTATGTTCAGTATGACTTTGCCACTGACACCAGTGGAAGCTGTACAGGCCCTTAACAGACTTTGCCCTTGCCAGGTTAATGTTAGTTTGACTGTGCCTAGAGAAGTAAAATGAATTTTGATTATGTCTGTTTAAATATAAGCTGCTTATCTGGCAGCTTACTGATACATCTCCTGTACTGCTTTGCCATTGTGTTAAAGATACATCCTTGCTCTTGGCTGGGTTATTGAACAATATATGCTGATACCCTGTGTGGGTATAGAGCAGATATCTGCTCCAAGATCATCACAGATCATAATTGAGGGGTGGTGACAATCAGGAGGAAGGGGAGGAAGCCCAGCAGGTAATTAAAGACTTAGGTCTTTGGCAAAGAGACAGAGAAACTGCAAAACATATTGGTGACGTTCATACAGGTTCAGAAGAGGTCTTTAAGGAGCTGGCGTGAAATTCTTCCATTAGAATTAGGATATCTGTTCTCAACTAGACTTCTGTTTTGTTTCCTGCGAATACTTACCCAGAACATTAACAGAATCTAAGAATGAGGATTTTAGTGTCAAAAACACTTGTCATCAATCAAAGAGGGCAGCTGAGTGGCACTATGAATAGATTAATGTTCTGGAACTATTTTTTCCATTGCAGGAAAGCAGATGGGAATCTGCATAGTATTTTGAACTACAGCAAATTGAATTTACCTCCTGCTAGAAACATTTACTTATATAATTCTGGGCAATTCTTTACTTTTGGGAAATAAGTATCATTGTGGACCAAAAAAAGCAGCATCGCAATGAGAAGGTGTTTTTGTCTCTTCTCTTTACTTAATTTATCAACCCATCAAGACCAGATCCTGAAAAGCTACTGAATCCACACTCCCATTCTCCTAGCTAAGGTACAAACAACTGTTTACAAAGAAAATCATATTTCTAGAGAGCATGAGATGCAGAAGTTCAGACATAGGTAGTTTGGGGCAGAAGAGCCAAGTGGATTTAGCTGCAAACTGTAGAAAATACAGTCCAGGCCATTTAGCCCACAGTTGGTCATTTTGGTCATTTATCTAGGCTGACACTTTGGCATGCAGTAACCTGGTTATTACCATGGCTTGATGTTCTGCATGCAGCTTATTATTAAATCCTGGCAATCTGCTCAGAGCTGGACAGTGTTCCCCTGGAATGAGGTTTTAGGAAGGGTTTGAAGGGGAAAAAGCCTGGTGGTTTGGCAAGAGAGGACTGGGTCAATGCTTCATGCTGTTGGTTCTGCACTGGGACAAGACTGGAGACAGGAAGCAAAACAGCTGCTGACACAGGCAATTCTGCATGGTATAGAGATGGATGCGTTGAACTGGGAAGTGTACAGGACCCTGAGGAGAAGTCTTGTGTGTACAGTGCTTCATGCCAGTCAGGCTTGCCAGCGATGGCCTTGCTTTCATTTTTGTCCCCACTCTGCCTTCCTTTGGCTCAACTTGAGTCAAAATGTGGTACACTGCACGGCAGTCTGGATTATATTCATCTGCTACAGGCTGACAGATGGAGACTGTGCTTGATGACTGAAGAATTGCTCTTGCTGCTCAAGGACACTGTTTCTAATGTACCTAATATTTCCCCATTTGTTATTAAATTCACCAAGAGGGTTGTCAAGCACTGGAACAGGCTGCCCAGGGAAGTGGCTGAGTCAGCACCCCTGAAGGGATTTAAAAGATGTGTAGATGTGGCACTGAGGGACATGGTTTAGTTAGTGGTGGGCTTGGCAGTGCTGGGATAATGGCTGGACTTGATCTTAAAGGTCTTTTACAACCTTGATGATTCTACAGTTCTAACTAATTTGGAGGTTTTTATCCTTCTAGTCTGTATTACATTTGTGAATCGTTCTCATTTTCTCTGAACTTTCTTTGTGTTTTCTTTATTTTCTTGCCCCTCTACCTTTTGCCTCCTCCTCTCTTTCACTCATACTGGCACAAAGTTCCCGCAACTCCTGCAAAACTCAGCCATCCCACAACCTCCAAAATCTATGTTGAACGGAAACAGAGCAGGGCTGTCTACATTCCTGCAAGCCCAGGGCTTGGGAGATGGTGTGAATGTGTGCCAGTGCTTATAAATAGAGAACTATTAGTGACTGTGTAAAGCAGGAAAATTGCAGAACAAGATAAGACTCACAGAATTCCCTTAGGCTGATTTTGGATAAGGATATTTACCAAGAGAAAAACAAAAAGGTTATCCTTATAAGCATATCTTTCTGTCCAGCCATGTGTGTGCTTGTGCAGGTGCTACGCCGTGTATAAAGGGCAGGAGGTCCATGTGTGGAGGTGTATCTGTGGCACATGCTCACTCCCTTGCACCCTGCTCAGTACACAAGTTGCTTTGCAGTCTTGCAGCCCAGGCTGTGACTGGGGGGGGTGGTTCCCAGATCTGAGGTCAGGCTGCACCATGCCTGCCAAACCAAACACCCTGTGTAGCTCCAGCTGTGTCCAGCACACATGAAGCCCAATGCAATGGCTGGGACAAACCAGTGGAGTAGTTTCTTTAACAGGTCTATTAACTGCAAGGCTTTATGGCCTCCTCCTGTGCTCTGCAGGGCAGAGATCAGGCAAGGCACCCTGATCTTAGATCTGAGGAAGCTGCTTTGCCCTGAATTGCATCTCCAGGTAGCTGACCGCTGCTGGGGCAGGGCTGATCCTGCTGATCAAAACCAGGAGGTTCTGGTGGGTGACAGCCTCCCCAGCACAGGTGAGTGCATGGACTGGTGCTGGTACATCAGTCTACATTTGCATATCTGTGCTTTGCATTCCCTAAGCTTTATTGCTACAGACAGAATAGGAAAGAGGGAACTGCCTGAAAATAACGTGACATTTGTTGTAATTGTGTGCAGGACAGGGCAAAGAGCAGAGGAACTCCCTATGAAGGATGAGAAGAACATGAGAGACAGGGCAAACATGAATCAGTCTAGGGTGGTTCAGGTTCGTGTCATCCTGCTCTAGGGTGTAGGACAAACAAGCTACCCTCTCCAAAGCACTTCAAGCCTAATCTCCTGCATTGCAGTTCCTGTTTGTTGCACAAAAGCACCTCTTAGTGCTGGCCACACTGGGATTTCTCTCCTTTCCCACCTGTGTTAAGATCCCAGCCAGCACATAGGGTGCAGCTACAGGGCATGAAGCAGCTGCAGGATGTGGGTGCGATGGGGTTAGCCTCATTCCCAGCCCCATAAGTGGTGCTCTGCTCCATCCCCCAGCACAGGAGCATGAATCAGTCCTCAGCATAGCAGCATGAGGAGTGCTGGATCCAGCTGGCAGCAATTCTTTCTCCTTCCCAACCCCACCACTGTACTCCCTGTGCTTAGCTCTGGCTGTTCTAGTTTTTGCTGATCTAGACATGTTAAAATTAATTTTTCTCTTGGTGCCTGACTCTAGGCAAGGTTATTAGGTAGCTGGGTCACTGCAGTATGTGACTGTCAGCTGCTGAAATCATTTTCATTGGACTGCAGGTTGGTAACCCACTATATACCCACTAGTATTTTGATGACCAATCAACATCAAAACTCCTCCAAGCTTCATTTTGAAAACAAGGGATATGTTATTCAACGAGAACAAGAAAAGGCATTTTTGTGTTGTAAAGTGATTGGCCTTCACATAGCAAGAGCCCAGCTGATTTTCCCTCTGGTCTGCATTCTGGAATCATTACCACACTTATTTCCAGGAGTGCAGAAAGTCTTTTCCATATGCCTCCTCTTCAGTCAATAGTCTGTAGCTAATCTAATGTCTCCTAGGCAGGAGGAGATGAGGACAAACCAACAGCTCTACTGTGATGACAACAACCACAGAAAAAGTAAAACTTTTCTCTCAAAGCAGTTGCCAGCTCTGAAAGCAAGCCCAGTTCTGCAGACAGTGCTTCAACAACTCCAAGGAGTGTGCAGCCTTGGGACAGTCTGTGCAAGGACTTCACAGAAAACTTTGGTGTCCCAAAAACCTCTTTGGCCAGAGAAGGATTGTACCTCATCCTGGCTGAGGGGGAGAGGAACTCAGCAATGTAGAAACTGCATGAAGTTAAACACTCATTTGGACACATAATTCTTTCTGAATTCATAACAAAACATGTTTTGTGTGGATATTAGCTTCCACGACACTGAAGAGCATTTGTGCCAGCTGAGATAGATGAGCAGAAACCTCATCTTCTGCACTTATGTGACTTCCATCACAGGACTTTTAACTGGATGCTGTCCTGGCTTTCACATTCCAGCCTGACAACAGCCCACAGATTTTGACCATCATGCTCTATGAAAAAAGAAAAAAGTTATTTACTGGAAAAGGACAGTAAGCAGCCCATAAAAAAAAAGTGTTTCTCAGCATCAGCTCCAGACAGGAATTCCTCCCAGAAGCCCACCTTGCTCTCTTTGTTAGAGCTGATGGGGACATACAGGATAGAAGGGAATTCTTGGCTGTGATGGGGCTTAAAAAACAGAAGAAAATAATACTCTTGTGGGAAAAAAAAAAAGGTTCTGTAGTGGGCTGGGCACAGGCAGAATTAGAAAACAGGCTGTGTTGTCCTCAAGCAAGGGCATTCCATGTCCTATTGCTTCTGCAGCAGGCACTGAAGGTCTTTTAAGGATGGCAGATGACACCAGTGAGAGGCCCTGAACTCCTGCATGTGAAGGACACCTGGGGTAACCAGGGCTTGGCCATACTGACCCATACACACAGGGCAAACTTGTTCTCAGAAGTGCACTGTGAGTCTCTGCTCCCAGTCATGCCAAGCCAGGAATATTCCCCAAACCATCTGCACTAGGCATTTTATCACCCCGAAGTTCAAGTACTGGGTCTCTGCACCTCTTTTAGGACCCTGCCCCATCAGTCACTCCAGTGGGAGAGCCCAAAGCTGCATTTGTTTAGAAATCCAACTTTTTGACAAGGGTTGAATGGTCCAAGACATTTCCAAGGGCTGTACCTGCAGGAGAAGTGTCTATGTGCCCCTCAGTGTGCAGTCCAACTGCATGTCCCCAGGCACTGAGTGGTGTTTGTGGTTACAACTCTCCCAGCCTCAGCATCTCCTGTGCTCCAGATGGAAACAAAACAGTGTTAAATGATAACAGCACCAAGTGCTCCAGATAGAGTAAGAAGCTTCTCTGATGGACAGAGTAACACATATCTGCGCACAGAGATCTCATCTCATTTTAAACTTGGCAGTGTGAAGAGTTTTGATCTCTTCCTACACTGTTTTTTGTTTGTTTAGGTCTATCTGTCTTCACTTTTCTTATTTTTTATGTTCCGTTCAGACCTACTTCAACTGCTGTGACAGCCATTAATAAAAGACTCTTCTAAAAGCAGGGTGAGCAACATTTGGCTTTAGTTTTGATTTTGCCCCAAATATTTTTGCAATTGACTTAGTTTTTGTGTTCACACATGTACCTCATAAGAAATTTGAGAATGAAGCACTGCCAAAGGCATTAACACATAAAAACATTTTTCAGCCACTAAATATCCCCTCCTGATCTGTGAAAAGGGTTTTTTTTCCAATCATCATATGCTTATGGTCCATCGAAATGGTACTGGAAGAAAATCTGAGGTAACTTTCTCTGGCCCATAGCTGCTAAGTGGCTCATACTTGCTTTATCTTTTGAAACATGCTTTTTGGAGTGGTGATGACAACACTGTCTGATGGATTTGTCAGGCCAGCTAGCCATGCAGGCAGCTCAGAGAGCCTGACCTTGTTTACAGATGATTTTTCAAGGCCTGTGTTCACTGCAAATTTAATTTCCTTATTAATGCAATTACTTAAAGACTGTATTGAAAGAGCTGTTTTATGAAGAGTTGGAAATCACACATTGTAAAAGGTCCTGATGAGCTCCATGATGAGGCTTCCCACCATCCTGCTGCTCTGGACTTGCTCTGACAATGGGCATCTGATGTCCAACGCTGGCAGATGTATCCCTGCTCTCCTTCCCTGGGCTCACAGCTACACCCTCCTGATTTCTCTTTTCATCACTAAGACCCTACACTGAGGGTGCTGCTGTGAGCCCAGAAGTCCTGCTTCTACTTACTGACTTGCTCTAAAAAGGGATGCTGGCTCACATGAGCTGCAGTGTTGTGGTTGGTGGACTCTGGCTGGACACCAGATGCCTACCAAAGCTGTTCTGTCACTCCACTCCTCAACTGGACAGGGGAGAGAAAATGCAATGAAAGGCTCATGGGTTGAGATAAGGACAGGAAGAGAGCACTCAACAATTTCCATCATGGGAAAAACAGACTCAGCTTGGGGAAATTAGTTTCGTATTGGGTCCCTTTCACAGGAGGCAGTTGTCCATGAGCTGATCCACTGTGACTCCTTCCTGTGGGGTGTAGTTCTTCAAAAACTATGCCATCATGGGTCCCTCCCACAGGGTGCAGTCCTTCAGTAGCAGGTTGCTTCAGCATGGGTCCCCCATGAGGTCACAAGTCCTGTCAGCAAACCTGCTCCAGCGTGGACTCCTCTCTCCACAGGGCCACAGGTCCTGCCAGGATCCTGCTCCACTGTGGCCTTCCCATGGGGTCACACCCTCCTTCAGGCATCCCCCTGCTCTATTGTGGGGTCCTCCACAGGCTGCAGGCGGATGTCTGCTCCACCATGGACTTCCATGGGCTGCAGGGGCACAGACTTCCTTGCTATGGTCATCACCATGGGCCACAGAGGAATCTTATCTACAGTGCCTGGAGTACCTCCTCCCACTCCTTCTTCACTGACCTTGGTGTCTGTGAAGTTGTTTCTCTCACATATTCTGACTCCTCCCTCTCCAATGCTATTGTTCCATGGAAGATTTTTTCCCCTTCTTAAATACATCCCAGAGGTGCTACCAGCTCACTGATGGCCTCAACCTTGTCCAATAGCAAGTCCATCTTGGAGCTGACTGGCATTGCCTGTATGAGATATGGGAGAATCTTCCAGCAATTTCTCACAGTAGCTACCCCTGTAGCCCCCCCTCCCCTCACTACCAAAACCTTGGCATGCAAACCTAATACAGTGTAGAGTTGTGGTTCTGTTTCACAGCCCCATGGGTACTGGTTCAGCTTTCTACAGTGCCCTGCTATTGCCTCTGGACTCTAAACAACCACAAACAGCATCAGACCAGCCCTTCTCATAAAAGCTGGGTGTAAGCTGTACGATACATAATAAACTTCTCTGAAAAGGTCACCTCAGGTGAATGACAGAAAGTGTGTGGAGTCAGGTCAAACTCAGCAAATTGCCCCAAATCCTGGGGAAAACAAATTCTAACTACAGATTCAAGTGCAATCTTTTAAAGCACTTGACACTTCTTTTTGAATGTGAGATTAAAGATTTAAAGGAGGCTGCAAGTGCTGAAAATCTTCAAGTCAATGCAAAATGAGTTATTTATTTTCATTCCAGCTATAATTTATCCTTTTCCTGTTCTGTTTCACCAGCCATATCCTTGTTTTCCCACCATGTAACTAGGAAAAAAATTCTAACTTCCCTCCTGGGGACCAGCCTGAAAGACCTGGGAGCTGGAAGATTTGCTGTGTGTAACACACCAAATAAACTCTATGCCCTGCAATGCAAATAAGCCTGTAATGGTTTTACATCCCCAGCTGAGAGAAAGGTTTTTCTACATACATCCAATTTTTTGGTGCATTCACAGCTCCTCAGGTTTAAATGTCAGCTTGAGACCCTGACATCTTCTTCTCATCATGATAATAACCTCCAAGTGAGCAAAATGGGATTCATGAAGCTTGCTCTATCAAGTTCCACCCTAGCTAATGCCACCCAGCTGCTAAATCCTTCTGGTCTCTGAGTTGGATATTCCTCTTGGCACACCCAAACTCTTTTTGTTAAAGCTTGCGATATTTTGCAGTTTTCTAAAATTTTGAACCTCTTCCACAGTGCCACCTCCCTGAATCCACCACTGTGTGTCTATCTGCCACCTTTCACTCTTTATTTGGAGTATTCGGATGCTTTGAGATAACAATGATCATGCCCAGTGCCATCTAGCCTAGTGGGGTGCTGGTCCACACATGGGCATTTCTCAGAGCTGTGGTTGTGGAAGCAGTAGTGATATCACCAGGAGGGTGACGGACTGGGAAAGGCCATGGCAATGCAAACCCATTATTTTCTGCAGACAAGCCCTTGGGTGGCACACGTGCTGTGATCCAAATGACTTTTAATAACAGCTTTTCCTTCTGGACACAGATTTGCCAGGGGCTAATAATCCCTCTGTCCCAAACTACCCTTTGCAATTTGTCCTTGGCATCATGTGCAGCTCTGTCTTATCGGTGTGGCCGCTGCCTTCACCTTGGGACAGATCTCTCAGTTCCTAAACAAGTTCTCCTCCCCAGAGGGAACTGCAGTGAAACCCTGGAGGGAAAAACTTTGATCTTTATCAGCATGAAAATAAAGACTTCTTGGAGGCCACCCTTGCCCACAGTCCCAGCTGCTCTGGCCAAGCAGAGCTGCAGTCATTGCCAGCAGTGCTGGGCATGCCAAAGAAGCACTAACACATGGTGGAGGGGATTAGGAAGACACAACTGTTGAGACAACAGTCTGGGTGCAGACAGCTGCCTGCGGTGTGGGCAGCCAGGGAGGCTTATGGAATCACCTGTTCCATGGGGGGCAGCTCCTCTCAGCACTCTTACACACCCACATGTGTGCAAAGCTGATTTTCTGCCTCATTACTATTATTAAAAGCATAATTTATTCATGCAAGATTGTATTGTTTCCTCACTTGCTGTACGAAAATCATGATTCAGCTGGGGACAGTCCATGTTCCTGCTTGCACCTGCATCTGCTTTCTCTTCCCTTTTCCTCATAAAGTGCTCAGTGTGGAAGAAAACAGGCAGTGGGAAAAGTCACACGTGGTTGGCCCATGGCCTGTTTTAGCAGGATGGTTAAGACCAAAGGGCTGCAGTTGTCTCTAAGGGACCACAAATGCAGACCTACCCAACAGGGTCCCAGCTGTCAGCAGATTCCTCCCAAGTTCTCCTTTACTGCTTCTCTGGCCTTGACCATGAATTAGTTGATCCAGCCTGCTCCCTGCTCCCTCCAGCAGCCTGTTGTGAGTCCACAAGCTACTGGGCAAACACACTGTTTACATTTTATTGCCTGTGCTATATCTCTCCTAGCAGCACAGTTATCTGCAGTTCTTATAATACATCAGCTTTCCCATAAAGCTGCCCATGTTTATGGTTTTATCAATGAGGACTCTATTCTGTGATATTTCTGTGCCCTAAGCAGGCACTGGCAGGAGGATCAGGGATGGCAATATTCCATGGTGAGGGATCAGGAAGGCGAACTAGACAAGCCACCAATGCAGACTTTGAAACTTCCACAAATCAGCCTGCTGATCTGTATCTTTATACTGCCACTTTTGGCTGTCCCTGATGGGTTATAAACAGGCTTTAAGTGTGTGACGAACAACCATCCTAAGGGGAACAGTGTCGGGAATCCATCAAAGTGCAGAAAGTGAAAGAACCACAAACCAAGGAATCTTGTTCTGCCACAATGCGTCTCCAAAATGCTTTGCTGAGCTCAAAATCCTCTGAATCCCCATGTCTTGCAAAGTAAGGGTGTTTCAGCAGTGACATTTGCAATGTGCTAAGGCACAGCCACCTGTGTAGCCAGGCATGGTCAGTGTGGCAAAGCAGCTTCCCACTTGCCTGGGGTGAGAGCGGAGCTGCTCTTATTCCGCCCTTCCATGTGGGAGGATGGGGATGGGGCCATTTCTTCTGCTGCCCACCCAGTCAGGCTGACAACAGAGGTTCTATGACTGAGCAGATGAGTTGATAATATATAACTCATTATGAAAAAAGACTATGACCCTGTCTGCCATGGGAGTTCTTCCAAGAAAGGTATAAAGGGTAATGCAAGTCCATGGCCTTTTCACTGCTTAACATGAGATGTGCAAGAGAACCACTTAAGGTCAGCTTGGCTCTTTCAAAAATAAAAAAATCCAGCAAGGGAATGTATAAGCATCTTTGCTTTCTCGTAAGAGAAACCTTGATGTTGGCACTGAACCACAGGTTTCCACAGCTCCGTGAACCTGCTCTGCTGCAGCCCTCACCCACAGGGCTAAGTGAGGCTGATTCTGCTGTCACTGTGCTGAACATGCCTTTTCTCAGCTGGCAAAGGAGAAAATGTGCTGGAGAACAGAGGTAAATGTTTCAAATTCAAAGAGCTCAAGGCAAATGAGAACACCAGGGGGAAAACCACAAAATGTACTAAAGGTGCACCTACTGTACCCTCAAGCAGACACAGGAGGGTTTGCCAGCTCAAGGGTCAAAACAAATCAAAACCAGAACAGGTCTGGGTTAGCAAGACAGGGAGGAGAGAAATATTTCTTGAGCAATCAGAAGAATTTTGTTCAACCTGAACATTGCTGTGTTTCCTAACCCTGTATTTAATTCTCAGTATACTTGAGCTTACTTGTAATGGAAAAATACATTTTAAAATCTTCCATTGGAAATTCAAATAGTTAGAGATGTCCTAAGGTGAAACGAAGGAGAAAAAAGAAAACGTTGAAACAAACATGGTTTTCAGTTGTATCTGTTGTCAAAATCTGGAGTAATTTCAGTTCTCCTCAAATGCCTTTACGCACTTGTTTTTGAGAAGGGGAGATGCATGAACTACCCATGGGCAGGAGCTCAGGGGCTGTCCAACAGAAGAGAAAATTGCTGAAGATTTTTAAAAGGAGGCAGCTCAAGCCTGTACCTGTGCCCTGCTGTGCACGTGACGAAGCAGGTTCCTGACCGCACTGAACTGATTGCATGTTTGTTATGAACATAGAATCACCTGACTGCAAATAGCACTGGGTGCTGGAGTTCATTAACCCTTGCATCTGGCAAATAGTTGTACCGATAAGCTCCCTCTGGTTTAGTTTTTGGACTACCCAGCACTGGAGGCAGTGATGAGAAAACAGATCCTCCTTGCCATGGATCTCAGCAGCTCAGAGGTTGCTGATAGCTTAGTGTGTGCCAAACAGGGGAGCCTGGGGTTCTTGGCTTCTATGGTTTTTAGGCAGGATGATGCCAGACACAACTTCTGGGGCCAAATCTCCTTCTGAATGTTTATGTGGGACTTGTCACTTAGCACTGGCAAAGTCAGGGGCAGCTTGGCCTGAGGGCAGCAGTGCAGCAAGGGGCAAAGTGTGCCACATACAGCATCTTTCCTTATTGCCTCCCTGCCAGGACACCTCCCACCCTGTGGACTTTGTAGTGGTGTTCCCTGTATGGGAACATCTGAACTTCAGTGTACAGTACTTTGTCCCCTGTTCTGAAAAAGAGTGTAACTTTTCCAACAGCTAAAGCATGAAGCAAACAATGGATTTAAGGGAGATCTTGTGTCATTCAGAGATCTGGAGAGCAGTTTTTTTGATTCATAAGTTGATTACTCACGGCCCCATGGCCATGCACAAGGCTCCAGCATGGCAGATGCTGGTACAACAGGCTTTTTCTGTTTTCCTTCCCAGAGTCATTGCCCCTTTCATCTATGCATTCTAAGGACCCTGATGCCCAGTGTAAAACTCTCAGGAAAGATGTTCCACTGCTGCAACAGCAACAGTAACCGTGGCTCATTTTTTGGAGTCAGCATCTACCCCCACAGCAAAGCTTCAAATGCATTAGAAAAGCTGTGTCAGCATTAGAAAAAAAAGTCCCTCAGCTAATGTGACAGTCTCAATTTGGACTTTGCCTTGGACTGTATCCACTGCAGGGCAAAATAAATCAAGCCTTTAAAATAACCCTTTGTAATGCCTTTTTATATCAGAGGCATTTTGATTCTGATAAGATTTTAAGTTATCATATGCTAACTGCCAGAAGTTCTTTGAACCATTATCTTTCAGCTTCAACACCACCATTCAGTGGGAGGGCAAACTCCTGCATGTGGTACTGAGGTGCAGAGAGGAGAAATCGCTGGCAGCAGCATCTGTCTCTTCTCCCTGTCTGACACAGCAATCGTAGGAGCACAGCCTGGGCTGGACAACTGGCCCTCAAAATCCAACACATGCACAAACCTGGGGGACAACCCGAGCACTGCCACCCAGCTTCCCCTTGTGCAGGCTGAGAAGCTTTTCCTGCCATGTCTCTCCTACACTCTCCAGAAGATTCTATGTGGTGACCATGACTCCTGTTGTTATTAAACAATCTGATCCCCAAAACAACATGCATATGCAGCTAAATAAGGATGCACTCTGTGCTGGTCAAGAAGGATCTTCCTGATAATGTAAGTTGGCTTTTGGACCAGAAATACAGGTGAGCAATGCCCAACCTAGCACCCAGCACCAAAACACATGAGCTCCTTGTAGTCTGTGCCATGTTACATTCCTGATGCTGCCAGAGGTTAGGTGAAGACACCATGTTCAAGGAAATTGTAGTCTGATGCTGTGACGCTGTTTGGACATGGACCACAGTCCCAAGAACCTGCACAGTCCCTACTCAGAGTACTGCAAGCAGCCAGTGTCATTCCTGCAGCACAGTAGGGGCCTAGGCTGGGGGTAGGAGCAGGTGAGTGCTGTCTTCTCCTCTCTAACCCCACGAAGGTCTCCCACAACACTACAGAGAAAGCTGAAGGTCCAGCAGTACTGCTTGGCCTGATGCTCTGCAGAAAGACCACACAATTTTCAGGCTGCTGATGCTGAAGGTATCACAGCAGTCATGATGCTGTCTCCCTTTTTCTGTCTTTTGTTTACACTGTGCTTACTGTTCCCATTTAAATAATAACCTCCTTGCTGCTCATCAGAGCCAGAAAAATCAAACATGTGTGTCTGAGAAGCAAAGACCTGATTCCTCCACATGATTTTGGATGTCACTGGCAGTAAATCAGTGGCATTTTGCTAAAATGAGCTGCCAGAATGAGGACCAGGCAGCAGCTGCATCTGTGATTCCTTTGTTATGATTCACCTTCCACAAATATCCAAATAAACAAGTTTGCTGCCAAGAATACTCTGGTGAGAGGCAAAAAACTGCAAAACAAAGTCACTGAACTCCCATTTTGAGTGGAGAAAGCTCCTCCTGACAATTTGATCATTGAAGGTGCCCTGGTTTGTGCCCCATGACTTCCTGTGCCAGAGGCAAGTACCAGCACCGTGTGCTTGGCACAGTACACAGTCACACCAAGAATATTCACAACGCTTTTTTGGCTCATCTCAAGGAAATACATATTTTTCTGATGTGCTGTCTCTTTGAATCCTTACATAGAAAAGTATCATTAAATGCTGTTCCAATACTCTCTTTGGTTTTGCTGATCCTGGTATCCGAAGCAGATGATGTTCTTACCAGGACTTCAACCCCACAACAAGGATTTCTCCCTTATAAAAGACTTCCACAACCTCCTTTATTTCTTGATAGATTCTATGTTCCTAAAAAAGATAGCTAATTTCTCAACTATAGTGTCCAGTGTATCAGTAGATCTGGTGGTTTCAGCAGATCAAGGAATACCTAGTATTGCTCTTATGTATGTAGACAAAATCTTTAGAATTTTTGTGCACCTTATATAAATCAAGATAATTATTTTTATGCATATTGAAGAGGTGTGTACTTGATGTCATGTCACATAATGATCATTTGAAGTGTCAAAGAACCATTTTTGGAGAAGAGAGAAGTAAATCACAAAGAATGTCCATTAATATATATGGTTATAAGATATTTTTTCCTTCTGTGTTCCAAGAAAGAAAGACACTAAACCATTCACATAGAGTTTTTGGCTTAGGTGTCAACAGTATCTCCTCCTAACACACACAGCCCAGCTCCAAACAGGACAGTCTGTAGTTTCACAGATCATGCATATTCATGAGATTTCCAGGAACTCATGTGGATATGCTAATGATTTCCCAGGAATTATTATAATATCCCATGTTTCTTGCACCTGTGCAGTTAATTAGGGTGGTAGTCATCAACCCCCTGTGGTTGTTTCATAGTCTTCATCACTTGTCTGCTGGATGACCTCTCCTGCTGGGCACATGCACACCCTTTCTGGTCATCTTTCCAAACCTCAGAGCAGGTTCTGACCAAAGCTGTCACATCAGTTCCTCAGAGAAATGTCTTATCAGTTTCTTTCAGCCTTGCATTTACCTTCTTCACTTTGCAAAGACACTGAGAGTTGCAGTATATCTTCACTTGGGTAGACATTACAAATTCCTAAAAGCTTAGCATTTGCAAAAGTAGCAGACAGGTCTTGAGCAGAAACTTACAGCTACAGCTACAGTTAAAAGTATGGCTAACATCAGTTACAACTATAATTACAATATGAGTCTCTACCCCAGCTCCTTACTCAAAGTTATTTCATTAATCATAGGTTTAGGTTTACTTCGCCTTTCAATATCCAGAAGACAACAGCTTTGGACAGGCTGACAAATGAGCCTGTTACCCTCTGTCATTTTTCAGATCTCATGCCATATATTAACTCGTGTCAGAAATGGCTCAGGGCTGATCCCCTGGGCATAATGCTCTAATTTTTTGGGGTTATGCATGTGGGTCATGCAGAAGCCCAAGGCCTGGAGCACACACAGCCTGAGGCACACAGCAGTCTGCTGGCTCTGTATCCATCTACGGCCATTGCACTGGAAAAGGGATCTGTGGAGGGCTGAAAAGACAGGAGAGAAAGAACCCTTCCCCAAATTCAGAGCTATAGATTGTCTCCTTTTTCTCCCTCTTAAGAAAGAATTCACTAAACATTTGTAGGCTTGGGTTGTTTGTATGCTTGCATTAACACATGGTTAAATAGCTGCCTAGTAAGTATTCCAGAATAAGAAAATACAGCCAGCAAGGTATGTTTAAACGTACTTAGCTGTCTAAATCCTTTTGCTAAATCTAAGCTCAAAACTAAAATTATTTTTTCCCATTTTCTCCAGACAGTGCACACTTTCAGGACACAGAAATAGCCCAGCATCCCTTTTCAATAGTTTATGAGTTGTCAATTGATGCTCACTGTGTTCTGTGTTTAGAAATCATCCAGAGCAGCAGGATGTATGTACCAGGCCCAAGAAGTCTGTTTTATTTCGTACACATTGCTATTTAGACCAGCTGTGCTTGTGAGATTTCCTCGCATTACTGCTATTGTGCAAAGAGCAAAAGAGACTGAAATACTGTATTTCAGAAGGCAGATAAATGGCAGTGCCTGAAGTCAGGACTGCAGAGCAAAGCTTCCCTAATTCAAAATTCTGCTGCTTTCCCTAGGACTGTGGGATGTTTCAGGAAGTTTTCAAAGGAGCAGCTCTTGGGAACGAAGGTGGTTCATAGGAGGGTCTTTTCCTCCCAAACTAGACTAGGTCTGGAGTGCTTCTGAAGAAAGAGCAATGTTGAGTTGTGTGCTGACTACTTTTGTACTGTTTCATAAGACACATGACCCAAGGACTGCCATGAGAAACCAACACATTCAGAGAAGGGGTTTGCAGGAGCACACACGTGGCCCCACCCAGCAGCCAATCCCAGTGTCCTTCCCTGCTGACAAATGGCACAAGGAGATAACACGCAGAAATAACGACCATGAAAGACAAGGGGCAGGAGCAGATAAATGTGCAGAGACACTGGACATCACCATCCTTTCTCCAACAGAAGTTTGCATTTATGTGTTCCCATTGCTGACTGTACAAGGGCAGAAATGGAAGATTAAAATATTCTAATAACCATCACAGACTAATGCAGAATTATTAGTTGGCTGGGGATCTGCTGCTGAGCCGTGCAGCTCCATGCAGCCTGGGCTGTGGAGCTCAGCCGTGCTGCTGCCTGCCCTAAAGGACAAAGCCTGCTCCAGCTGCAGCTAGCCATGCCTGCTGCTCTGAAGAAAGAGCAAAGGAATTTCTCTCTTCAAATCTCTTGAAACCAGAAACTCATCTTCCACAGTGGTTCAAAATATTCCAGGCAACTTGTTCTTTCAGACGTAATTATTCTTTGCTTTTTATTTGATTTGATTAAAGCAGTCAGCATTTTTCAAAAATCAGAAATGTAATTGCAAAGGATGTTTAAAATGTCAGTGTATTTTCTCTAAATCTTCAGATTTGTTCCAACACAACCATGTTCATTTGGCCAGACATCAAAATATTTTGATAAAATTCCAGAATTTCCCTAATCCTGCATTTCTAGTGAATTTTGTCTGTTCAAACAGCAAAAAAAAAAAAAATAATATTTTTATTTACTTGTTCTTTGTTGGACAAGTCAGGAATGACCTGAGAGGCTGTTCATGCCCCTGTATTCTCCTTCTTCCAGGCAGCAAGCTGCAGATGATCTGCTGAAGTGGGAGCAGAGGAATGCAGGCATATGTAGAGGGAGTCAGAAGTTGGACCTTGATGACCCTTGTGGGTCCCTTCTAGCTCTGCCTGCTGCATTCCTAAGACAGGAGGAACAGGGCATTTTCATACAGGCACAGCCAGACATCTCCTAGGTTGCTCCCTTGGCATGTAGATGTGTCAATGTCTGGGTGTAGCCTGGCGCAAAAAGCAGCTCTCTGGACCAGAAGAAAGATGCTCCCTGGGGCATTGCCTTTCACATCCAGTGCTCTGCAGCAGCCAGTGCTGCCTCCAGGCAGGCAGAAACTTTCCAAGTCAGACAGAGTTTGCCTGATGATGCCCAGTGAGTGTAATAGGAAGCATGTGGTGACAACACCCAGCCCAAGGATGCAGGTTCAAGGTCTAAGCATGGTGCCATGCTTGGGGATGGAGTTATCACACTTCTCCTGGGACTCGCATTGAAAAAAACTTTTATACCTACCCTAAAAGCAAGATCGATCCTCATTTTCAGGCCTCTGTGAAAGAATAGCAGGAGGTGAGCTTTCCTTCCTTTCCAGATATGTATATTTAGGAGACCAAACCCTGTCCAGGCTGAGGCAGGAGCACAAGCCAAGCTGTTCATGAGGCAATGCCCTTAGTCACTCATGACGTGTTATGATTACAAGTTACTAAACTAAGGTCAACTGAGTATCTAAGCTAGGCTCAACTGAGTAACAGTTCCCCACATGCCTTTCCTTCCCCCATTCCCTGAACAGCCGTTTCCTTTCATTCTGCCAGGGATGTTCAGGTGAGGAGAAGGGCACAGGCAGCCCCAGCAGTGCAGGCAGCACAGGCAGTGCTGGGGACATGGCACACGCACAGCTCTGCTTCTGCTGCTCCTCAGCTGCATTCACAGGCTGACCTACCCTGTGCTGTGTGATATTCCATTACTTTTTCCCCCCTTCTTTTTTCTCTTGCATTTACAGAAAAATCTGTCAGTCAAGGTTCCCCTAGCAGAGCTGGTTTCCTTCCTGAGCACTTTTTGGGCAGGAGTTAGATGGGTGCGTGTGAGAGACAGCAATACAGGCTGGAGTTATGGAAAGGCAGTGCTCTACCCCAGGAGGGGCTAAGGAAAACTTCTTTTGTTGTTTTTGGATTAGCTCATGCAGAGTTTCTCTTTGTTTTTCTGCCAGGGCTGCTCTTAAATGTCTGGCTATACACTTTTCAGTGGTTATTGAAAGATCATTGCTTCCCACAGCTCAACATTTTTTCCACCCAGCTCGTAAGCCCTCCAGTGCCATTCAGCTCCCCCAAAACTGTGCTCTACTTCTCTGCAGCCTGGGCCCAGACCTCTGGGATGCCTTGGAAATGTGGGAAGAGGGGCAGCAAAACAGAGGACATCTCTGCAAAATGCATTCTTCTCAGATATGATAGGCTACAAAGCTGAGGAAGTTCAGAGGAAAAAATCAGGTGCTAATGGTCCTGAACTCAGTGCTAACCTTATCAGGGCTGGGTGTGAGGGAGCTGCTGCCAGCTGGAAATTGCCATGGGGTCAATTGAAGGAAATAGCAGAGCAGAGGTGATGTTGGGAGTAGGGGAACACTGTGCCCTTGTCTTGCAGGCAGTCCTGGCACGTGGCTGTGACAGGCTTCCCCGTGGGACATCAGCTCTGCAGCTCACACCACTGCAGTGAGTTGGCGCCACCTGTTCCCCTATGGACACACAGCTGGGGGGAAGCACTGGGTGTTGGGGTGCTGGATGTCGGGGTGCTGCACTGTGTCTGCTGATTCCTGGTGCAAACCAACCTCTTCACAGCAGCCTCATCCTCAGGCTTAGATTATAAAGTGGCTCAGGCCAGCAGCTTCTCCTGAAATGTGAGTCACCCTCACAGGTCCCTTAATTTTAATGATTACAGAGAAAGCAGAGGCCAAGCAAGGAGCATGCCAGGTACGTAAATCCTGACTGAGAACAAGTGCACCATAACAAGGTTTGAAATCTTACTCTGGCAGATCACCTTGACCCCCATCTGTCTGCCAGGAGCACCAGCAGTGCAGAAAGGCTGCTGGGGAAATGGGATGCTACGGGTGGAAGGAGCTGAACAGCCTCTGGGCTGAGAACCATACCCTGTGCAACAAGGTCAGAGATGGCCCCAAATAGAGCTGGGGAGATACTGACTCCTGCAAGACATGAGCCAGGCAGGACCTGCGGCCCATCTCCTGGAGGCAGTTAAATTGACAGCCTTGTGTAGCACGCAGGGCTGATGTCTCTTTCCTTGCCTGTGACTGCAAATCTGTTTCAAAAGTGGTTTCTGAATCTCACAGCAGCAACTTGTGCTCAGTCACCAAATTAACTGGCCTCCTTTTGTTGCTCTTAAGTGCTTTCAATCTCTGCCCTGCTAGGAAAAACAGTCTCTTGTAAGAAAGAAATACATCCGGTAAATTCAGAAGCATTTTAGGCATCCCGGCAGTGCACTAAGATGTTTAAGATACATTTGAAGAAAGCTGCCCTTTGTTGAACTGTTTTATCACACACTGTTTAATGCAATTTCTGCCTCCTTCCCTTGAATAATGTATGTTATAACCCCCGTTAGTCTTGGTCTCTGGTGTGTGAATAACAGCGATGGTCGGAGGCTGACTCTGGTGAGGAGGAATGGTGCTTCCACTCTCATCTCCACAGAAGAGGAAGTCAGCAAACAGTGACAGCTCTCATAAAATAAAGAATTAATGCACCCTGCTCTGCACACAATGAGTATTGGACAGACATATATGCATCCTCTGTCCAATCAATATTGCCACCCAGATGAGATTGCATGTGCTGAGATGCACCGTCAGCTGTGAGAGGGGCTGCAGCATTTGGGAGTGGGCAGCAAGAGTTTTTGCCCTGGGGAAGGCAAACAGAATTGCTCCAGCCATTGGCAGATATCAGGATGAGAACTGTAGGAGAAGAGATCTTTTCCCAAGCAATATTTTGTTCTAGTGGCTCCAGGAGCAGGGATCATCTAGGAAAAATTAAGATACCAACATGGTCAGTTGACCCATGGAGTATGTAGGTAACAGTGAACTGTGGTGGTGGGCTACAGAAGGAGATTGGAGCACAAGGGAGAAAATACTAAAGCAAGGTCATGGAACTGCAGTAGAGCAGTCAACAGAAGAAAAAGTTATTAATAAACTTTCTTTTCCACTGTGTTGCAAAACAGGCACTGAAAACAATCACAGAGGAATTTTTAAAGTTTTAATAACAACCTCTTGTCTTATCAAGGGGATTTCCCCAGTGGGTCTCAAACACTTTACCAATGAGGTTAACACCCCTTGTGCCCAAAGAACAGATAAGAAAACTGAGGCTCAGCTAGGGAAACATACCCAGCCATAAGCTACAGAGAGCTCTGCTGAGTTCCTGTCCCACACCAAGGTCGGCCCTGTACACTTCCCATTGCAGGGGGGTGCGTAGCAGAATTCTCCTTCTCAATGCATATGGTCCAAAGTGTGATGAAAATGGCAGCATTCCTCAGTTACATATTCCTAATGCTTCCCACAGCACAGCTGCCACCAACCTCAGCACCTTGAACCATGACAGAGGCTCACAAGGAAGGTGATAGTGCAGTATATTGGATACACAAAGGTTATTCTTTGCAACCTTTGAGACTGAGATGTGCCATGCACACAGATATGTCCCTTCTGACTTATCTGAAATTATCCTGAATTATTCTGACTTATCCTCTGAATTATCTGATTATCCTAAATATTACAGCTCAAGTGAAAGTTGAAAAGAGGCAAAAGAAAAGCCTGGAAGCTTTCCTGTACAGCTGTCAGCTCTCCACACTGCTTTCTTCACAGGCCAGGCATGCTGTCCTGCAGATGTCCAGCCAGGTTGGCTAATATTTCATTTCCAAATGGAAGCAACACCTAGACCAGCACTGGGTTGAAAACGTGCAGCATCCCTGATGCTAATGACAGCTTTGGCCAATTCAGCTGGTGGGCAGCACGCTGCATCCAGCTGATAATGTCACACAGGGCAGTAAGAAACCCGTTGTGATAATTCCATCCTCTTAATCACCAGCTGCTCCTAAATTTCTCTGTGGCATATTTGAAATCAGCTAGTGTTTGCATAGTCCTGCTGCTTGACAGCTGCAGAGAGGACAGGTCTCACCAGTTGCTGGTGCACACAGCTGTCGTGTTCACTGGTCACCCTTAGCCTCCCTGGCTTCAGGGAGAGATGCTGTTCAGCCCCTCACGTGGCATGAGGCAGTCCCAGCAGAGCCTTTGGGCAGCATCTCAATGGAAATGTGCAATAACCGAAATGATGTGTTTGTGCACTCTGCAGAATCCTGAGGAAGGAATGGTATGACACAGTGCCCTCTCTTTTATTTCTGGAGCTTCCTGCCAGAGTGCAAAGCTCTTAGGCTTTCAAAGAAGACTAAACTTCCTTGGGTATTAATGCAGGGGAGAGAGGGAAGGCAGCAAAGTGCCCTACTTCTTGCTTTCATTTTCTTCTTGGCTTGACAACACATTGCTGCCGCTAGCACATCTCCTTTCCCGTTCCCTTTTATTAGAAAGTGTACTTTGACTGGTTGAATGATTCACTGCAAACAATTTACCAGGCCACATAAGGCCAGCTTTTCTCTGCCCATGAGTTATCCATGAATGAACAGGTACTTTTTTTATGGATGTATTTGCTGTTGGTAACTGTTCAGTACAAAGCCTGTGTGTACTTGAAATGGAGAGTTGTTTGTGAGCTGCTGTTTGGTTGGACTGGCCTGTCTCTGGGTAAGAAGAGAAAGGAGCAGCCAGGCATGGAGCAGTCTGACCCCATTTATACTGGAAGACATCTAGTAACCATCGTCCCTTCTGTCTCACAAGTGCCCTGATTTGTCAGAGCAGCAGCCACTGTGAACATTAACGCTAGCAAAGCCCTGCACACATGAATGTTTGCACAAATGGGACAAGAAAAGGTGACACAGTTGAACATATCATCTCAAGTGAACATTTTGCAGCACTAGGTCAGGCCAATTGCTCATCCACCATCACTTTATGCTGTACGAGAGATTTGAGTGGAAAGAAAATCCCAGGCTCATTGTTCAATATTCTCAGTCCTTCTGTGCAGGCAGAACTAAGACCTTCCACAAGTTTATAACACCCTTATCTGCAACCAAATCAACTGGATTTTCTGCAAGTGTCATATTTTTCCAGCAGCTCATCCACCTACTATGGGTTAGGGGTTTTTTTATTTTTAAGATGAGTTTCAGTGCCAGTTGTGAAATATTTAACCATGTCATCAGGTCTGGAGGCTCTTCGTGGTATAGCACAAGTATTCATCTATTGTAAAAGAGAAAAAATATACTCCTTCTATAGAAAAAAAAGTTTAGGTCAGAGAGAGAATGAGCTACAAGGAATTTCTCGCCACTGCCTGCACTTCAGACAGGTTTGCTACCTTCTTAATTCTGCTCTGCTGATGTAAATCCAACTAGACATTGTATTTGATCCACAAATTCAGGTTTTATTCACAAAATCATTCAAACTCACAATGAATCTCTGCAAGTGGGGGGAAAAATCATTGCTGTGCAACTCCATTCCGCAGCAAAATAAATGTGACCTTTGAATTTATAGTCACTAACAGCTCTGTCGATTGATGCACACTCAGTTTCCTTCCTCCATACAGACTTTGCCTGAAGAAAAATCTCCTCATTTACTCCATGAACAAGTCTGGCTAGGGGTGAAATTGGACTGCTGAATTCCTGAATTTTCATCTTGATCTAAAGAGTGCAAAGGAAGAAATTTTAATCATACCAGAATTCATCCTAAATCCAAACTGAAGTATCCTCAAAAATGGAGATTACTGCAGAGACACTATAGGAAAGTACCACACTACCATCACAAGTAATTTCCATGGATTTTTGCTAAGAAGTAAAATAAAAAGAGATTTAAAAGTAATGGAAGATCATTCTTAACTAATCCTGCAGATGCACGTGTAGACATCTACTCACTAATGAGATGCAAAGCTATAAAATATCCTGTCAGGTAGCTAAGATTATTTTTTTAATTGTCACAGTGGAGCCCTTTTCCTGAAAACTTATCAACCACTTGACTGGGTTCAGTTTCCCTCAAAAACATGATTCTCAAAAACCAGAACTGTCTCCTCTTCAGTTTACCCTCTCCATCTGCCTGTCCTAGGCAGCAATGCAAAAAAGCAATACAAGGAGACTCACAAACTACTCAATCAGAATTTCTACCTCCTGAAATTTGGAAATGAAAGAGCAGAGGACATTGAGTCATCAGTCCCATTCAGCCTGGGGCAGTTGCTCCCTGCCCTGGCCATTAGGTGGGCTGAGATTGGAGCAGCTAAGCTCACCCCATCCCTGGTGGTTCGTGGCTGCCTGACCAGGTCCATCACATGCATAACTGAGAACAGGTTATTAGCTAACAAAGCAGGCAAATGACAGAGGAGCTGACAAATGGTGCTCAGGGCAGGTAATTTGTTAGACCTGGGTAAATTTCATTGTTACAAAATATTTCCTTGAGTAATGGGACAAAAAAACCAACCAACCCAGTCAAATTGTTGACTGCTGGTGAGTTACTCTGGTTTGAGGGCATGGTGCTTCCCAGCCACCCTGGCAAGATGTGGCAGCCACTGTCTAGACTGCAGCAAACCCAGACCTTGTGCTGGCACAGCTTGAAACCTCACTGTCAGCCTCAGGTCCTGCTTTAAAGTACTTTTCCCCTTTTTCAGTGGAAACTCCTTAGAAAACAAAATGTCTCCCTGTTAGGCATAGAACTGACAGGCAGCTTTTCTCACACAAATAATTAATGGTAACTCGACCTTGAGATCCACATGGGCTGGCACTTGTGCAGGTGAAACTGCAGGTTGGCTCTACAAGCTGAGGGAGGGGACGGAGGAGAAACAGGCAAACAAAATTCAGCACCTCCCATTCTGATGTAAATACGTTCCAGGATGCTCAGTGCTTGGAAGAGGTTCAAGGGAGAGCCACAAAAATTACTTGCAATCTAGAAACATACCTTCAGCATGAGAGCATGGAGCTGAGCAGTCTGTTTATCCAGGAGGAGATAGGAGAGTGACTCCAACACAGTCTGCCTATGTGAGAATGAATTTTGAAACACGAGCACTTTTAAAACTGACCTAAAAACTTAACATTGAAATCAAGATGCAAATAGCTAGCAATGAAGCTAGGTAATCATTAAGACAATCCAGAAAGAAGGCAAATTTTTACCATCACATTAAAAGCAGCAGGAAGGGTGGCTGTTGGCCTTTTACGAAACATTCTGCAGTACAATCAGCAGTGACAGGCTGGATGCAGGAGCTGCTCAGTAAGATTGTACAGTCCACATGTCTGTCTTCCAAGGAATGTCATCCTTTTGCTTGGAATATATCCATGTGCAGCATTCCCAGATGTGAGTGATGCCATCTATTTGGCTTTAAATAGCAGTAAGGCTTGCATAATTTATTTCTATTAACATTGATGAGACTGTTCTTCACAAGCCTCAAAGAGCAAGAGAGAAATCCTGTGCTGATTTGAATTCTGCAGCACTGATGACAGATTTTTCCCTAAAAACTGTGACTTCTCAGGAGCCAGGTCATCACAGGCAGGTTGGTGGTGTGATTCTGTGTAGGCAGTAGCTACACCTATGTAAAATGTGCCAAGTCTGAAAGTAGAAACAACTAATTGTGTTCTGGGACATTCCCATAACTTTTTGAGTGATTCTGGACCCCATTTGATGTTGGAACAAGTCACTCAGAACTTGAGAGAGTGTTTATTCCAGCAACCTTTCCAAGATGGTTGTCAGTTGAATTTTTCTTCATGTTCACAGTGCCTAGGGCCTGGAGACCAAAACCTCTGTGATAGTCACACAGCAATTCTGGGATGAAATGCTACAAGCACGAGAAAAATTGTTCACGTCCCTTTGCAAAATGATGCAGTATCTAGCAGTGTTGTGCTGTGCTTTTGCTGTAGAGCTCTGAGCTGCATTTCCAACCCACATTCTCTGAAAAATCCCTCTGCTAAATCATACTAATTTGTGGAGACATTCTTTACTAAATCTGCTCTGTCTTGACAAATTTAGAGCACAGGCCAGGAATAAATTTGCTGGGATGGACAACGGGTGACTATCTTGCTAACAGGATCCTCCTTTATTGAATCCAGCTCCTTAAAACTGGGGTTTATATTGACTTATGAAGCAACTGTGAGACCATCTGAAGCTGCGCATGGGATGATGGTGTTACAGAGAAAAAAAATCAGCAGTGGCTGGCTGGCTGGTCTTGGAGCCAGCTCAGGTCTTGCCATGGCATTCATGGGACCAGGAGGAGGTAGCCACAGTACACAGTCTCACTTTAGCCCAACACTCACAGAAGTGGAACATCAAGACTGGGATGTGGCACAGAGGGCTCTTGGTGGCTTACTCCTCCTCCCTGCTTGGGGATAGCCACAAGCAGCACAGTCAGGTCAGTGCCAGGCAGCATCAGTCATGATCCCATGTGCTCCTCTACTGAAGGTGGCTCACCTCAATGCTCTGGATGTGGCTCAGGGTATATTCAGCTGTGTGTCACAGCCATGGCCATCCCTGAGATCCATTGACCTGAGCCTTTGGCTCAGCAAGACCCTCCTGTCACTGTTCTTCCTTCACATCATCAGCTTTTCTTCTAGGACTTGCCATGGCAGGTGATGCTGATGTGGCAGTTCAGTCTCCAAGTGTCTGGCACTGGCCTCTCTCCGCTTATTTCCACTGCTCAGACTGATGCCTAAGATACCTTCCTAGAGCACTGAGGGACTATTCCTGAAAAAATGCAGAAGTATTTTAACACTTACAGTCTTGGTATGTATGATGGCAAAGGCACAAATTGGGTATTACTTTTACACATTACATAGACTTAAACTAACTAAATTATTACAGTTAAACACAGAACTATCTGAACACAGAACACAGTGTCTCCACCATGAAAAAGAAGGTTCAGATATAAAAACTTCTATTTTTGTTTTAAAATATGAAGTAAGACCTTAGTTTGCAGTGTATTTTCACATGAAAAGACTTTTTTGCTCTTTCTGAAAAGGAAAAAGGAGACTAAGATGCAAATAACATTTCCTGATATGGAAACCAGAAAATACTCCTAGCACATTTGCCAAAGACAGCTCAGAAAAGGAAGCTGCTTCCAAATTATGGCTACAAAAATTAGCAAGCCAAAAGTTAGAATTCCCATCTATAGTTAGTCTGTTTATAAAAAAGGACTGAGCATCTTGGTCCACTCTTCACCCCTAAAACGTCTTGTCTTACATCATTGGGACCTTCTGGGTATTTGATACCCTCAGAACTTGAGCAAATATCCAAATACAGGCTCAGGAGCCAACTTTGAAATCTGCTATGTAAAAAAAGCCGTCCAAAGTCTGTCATTTCAAGCAATGAGAGAGCAGAACAGTAATCTATAGTTTCCGTGTCTTCACATAAATGAAGCCTGAACCTCTTCCCTCTCCTCTTTGTTTACTGTGCAAACTGCTTCCCCACAAAACAAAATGAGCTTCCCAATTCAAATGTCACTTTATTTAAAGCAGTGGCTATGGAGTTTACCCTGGGAGGTGGTGAGCGCACGGCAGTGCTCACTGACCTCCCAACAGGCTCCTAAACAAACAGAAACCAAACTGCTGATTGTGGCAATGCAGCCGTGAAAAGATTCAGTAGCAAGCTATGTATGTTCAAGGATCAGCAGCCAGGCAAAACACTATCATGAGTTTTAACTTGCACTTGCTGAAGGCTAAAAGCACACACAGTTACTTGTTTTAACTCCACAGATCTGCAGTATCTCGAGGAGCTTCCAGATGTGTCCAAGTATTTGCATCTAAATAGATAAAGGACATGTGCCCACAAGCACTTCAACTGCCCTAACAGGAGTCCACCTCAGTCAGAATGGGTCAAACACACTGGTTATCTTCCCTTGGTGCTTAGAGCAGCCCTAAAAACAGACTCCAAACCAGATCAGCTGCTTCTCCATCATCCTTGTCAGCAGAGATGCCTATGAGTGCACTCAGCAGCTGCTCTGAAGGAAGAAGGGGCAGGTATCTGTCTGTTGCTGGGCCTGACATGTTGTGCATCTGCAGATCAGAGCATTATCCATCTGTTTTCTGGGTAACAGTGTTAGGCAGAAGCAACAGTGCTCAGAGGGTCTCTGTGAATCTTCCACTCACAGCACAGTAGAGACATTAAGAGGCAGGACGACACATCAGGTAAGGCTGCATTAAAAAAAAAAAAAAAAACAAAAAAAACAAAAAGAAGATACAAAAGCAGAAGTGTGACTTCTTTTTGCCTTTTTGTTCTGTGATCATCCTGAAATAGCATGTGTGATTCAGAAGGAAGCCCAAAGCCACAGCCACTGACACCTGCCTCCAACCTGCTCACAGCAGCCACAAGACCCCAACGCCCAGAAGCTGTTGTTCAGCTGTCCTGGCTCTGAGTTTAAACAATCCTGGGCTGTACTTGCTGTAATGAGTATGATCAAGACTAAGCACATGGGACATAAATAATCCAAAGGCAAGTCATACTCACAGCCTAATCCAGTTACAGCTCTAATTTGCACATTTCCTCTTTGAAAGCAGTTCTTTTATCTTCTATATAGAGCTGAACCTCTCCCAGATGCCATTTGCAAGCCAGGAGAGGTGCTTTGCATCTGAGCCAAGGCAACAGAGACCTGCAGGAACATTTCTGACCCACACACCATGCTCTCCATGCGAGGTGCAGGACAGTCCTTCCATCAGCTCTGTCGTTCATCAGCAGTTCCTCAGCCTCCACAACTTCCCAGTGAGCTCTGGGCCCAGATGGGAGGAAAACTCTGGAGTTCAACAGCAGTCCTTAGTTGAGCTTCCCACTTAGTCCCTTCTTGCAAGCAGTTATGGCACAAAGCAGGAGTAGCTACAAAGAGCTGGTTGTTATTAAAGCAGTACCTGTAGCTCTCAGTTATAAAACCTGCTCATCATTTGCATCCCCAGCATCTCATTATAAAGCAGAACAGGCTACTAGTGACTTTCTTTTTCTACTTCCATTCCCAGTTCTCTGCTCCTTTCCAGGTCAGTGGGGTGGCTGTAGGTGTGCTTGTGTAGCTCTCTTGGGGCAAAGCAGCAGCTTGCCATGGAGCAGAGCTGCAGTTTTCTCTCTGTGCACAGCAGGAAAGCAGGATGTGCATAGAGATGGCTTGTGATCCATTCTGAATCTGGGCTAAAAAAAATCAGTTTTGAAAAGGAACAGAGTACTCTGGCACAGCTCTGTGTAGTCTGGTCAGCCAAAGAAAAAGATGTGTTTCCAGTGTCTGTGGATAGCTCTGTTATCAGATTATCTCCTTTGTTGATGTTATTTGTTATGCTCCTGTAGAAACTGGTGTCATCCTAGCAGTCCCAGACACCCAGACCCTGTGAGGCCCTGCTGTTGGGGCTGGAATAGCCCAGACACATGCTCTTCAGCTCCTGTCTCTGCTTGCAGATCTTTGGCTTTGCTTGTCAGACACCAAAGTATCACAGAGCCATTAAGAGGCCTTGTAGGTGAGGTGTGCCAGTAGCAGACAATGACAAAGGATGAGCAAAACATATAGCTTGCTTTTATGAAAATATTAATTGTTTACCTTTCCAGCATTTCCTGGAGTTTTGGGATGTTATGGCTGAGAGTTTTCATTAACAACTCTTTCATGAAACTATTCCGTTCTCTAAGAAATCTCATATGTATTAAAACAAATAAAACATAAGGAATATCTACTGGAGACCTGCTTGGCCTTTGAAACACCTAAAACTTGTTTCAGAACAATGCTGTGTTTGTATAATCTTAACTAGATAAACTGCTCTGAGAGCTCAGGTGCCAGCTGGGTTGGCTCTGTCTTTACAGCTCTGCCCATACCCGACTCCTGCCCATGCAGCAGGGTCTATCTGCCACCACCTTCTCACCCACAAGAGGAAGCCTGATGTGTAGGACATTGACCTGTTGGAGTGAGTTCAGAGGAGGCCTCCAAGATGATTAGAGGGATGGAGTACCTCTCCTTTGCAGACAGACTGAGAGTTGGGGTTGTTTAGCCTAAATAAGAGAGGGCTCTGCTGAGACTTTAGAGCCCCTTCCAGTACCTAAAGAGGCTCCAAGAGAGCTGAAGAGAGACTGTTTATAAGGGCATGGAGTGATGGGACAAGGCAGAACAGCTTTAAACTGAAAGAGAGTAGGTTTAGATTAAATATTAGGAAGAAATTCTTCCCTGTGAGGGTGCTGAGGCACTGGCACAGGTTGCCCAGAGAAGCTGTGGCTGCTCCATCCCTGAGAGTGTTCAAGGTCAGGTTTGGAGCAGCCTGGCCTAGTGGAAGGTGTTCCTGCCTATGGCAAGGAGATTGGAACAAGATGATCTTTAAGGTCTCTTCCAGCCCAAACCATTTCCATGATTCTATCTTTCCTGGTGGCAGAATTGAAAATTACCAAAACCCACAGAAAAGACATTTTTACCAAGTAAGGAAAAACTTGTATTTTCCTGTGCAGATAAGTGGAAGTATTTCGTATTCACAAATGGAAATACTAAGCAAAATTAAAACCTGGAAGTGACAGTTTTGTCAAAGAATAACAACCCTGGCTAGGCAAGAAAGTTCAGCAATAAAATTTGAGTCTAAAACTCTATACTAAGATGATGTTTAGCTAGTCTATTGTTTAGAATAATTACTTTAGCTTCCTTTTTGAGAACATGTGCCAGACAAGACTGGAGAAAAGGGTTTTGTAAGAAAGGTAACAGGACAGTTCATTCATGGCCTCCCAACAAAACATATTTGTGTTTAATCAATAGCAGCAAATAATTTTTTGCATTAATATTTGGACTGGATCCAATTATTCACTGTTTAGCCAAGAAATGGGACAAATCCACTAAGAATCATTATTTATTTGGAAATTGGTAGTGTTTATTATGAACCAGCTTCAGCTGGCTCAGGTTCAGCTTAACATAGAGCCTCTGGGCTCTTCTATTTATTCTCCTGAGCTCCTCAAACCTATTCAGTTCCAGCAACTCGCTTCCAAGGCCTGACCTTGTGTACCTTTCTCCACCAGGTAACTGTGAGTGTTGCTGGGTGGCAGATGCAGGTCTTGGAGAGCAGGAGGCCAGTAAACCTGGGACATTGGTGGTGGTAACTGTATTGCTGTGACACACACTGATTTCTCTGAGGAAAACATTCTGAGCAACTCAATTCTGATCATTAAAGTCCCTCAAACTATTATATCAGAGAACTTTTGAGGGTGCTGGGATAATTCTCTGATTAGGACTAATTGCCACAGGATATTTACCCTTTCCTATTTGGCTTCTCTAGCACATGTCAGCTAAAATTATTCTGTAGTTTGCAGCAGCAGAATAACTTATAAGTGGATCTAAACTCACGCATTTAATAGAGATACACATGGCAAGGCCTAAATCTTCAAGTGGCTGTACATGGATGGAGCTGTTTCCCTGGAGGAGCTGCTGGTCTGGACTTACAGCAGTGGTGTTTATTTGGTCTTGCCCAGAAGCATCTCTCTGATCCCAAGTGATTAGGTGCCTGAGTTTAATGGGAAGTCGTCCTTAATAAGTTTTTTTGGGACATGAACTTCAGCAAGAACATGCTGTCTGTAGCACTGCACTGAGCCTGCTTTATTCACAAGGCAGAGCAGCCAGCCCAAATGGCTCTGCCCCCTGAAACCTCAAACACAACAATCCACATGTGTTGGGAACCCAAAACTTTGCATAGTGCAGTTTGCACAGAGATAACAGCAGAGTTAGGAATGGTTAGAGTTTCTCTCCCACAGGAATTTGGCATTTCAACCTTTCCAGTCTTCCTGTTTAGGGGAAGACTTACTAGCTTTAAACAAATTTTCCACACTAATGATGCAGTTAATATTGTGCCTCTCCACTCATGCAGAGTTTCCTAATCATTAGTACCATGTTACTTCTTTCAAGCCTACCTATTCTCTAGCTGCAGACTGTGGGCTCTGAAAGTGACTCTGAGCACATTGGCCAGAGCAATTAGATGTCACCTTCCTGTGGCAAGGGACTCAGTCCATCCTAGAAGTTCCTGTGTTATAAGCTCTACCTCCTTCCACGGGTCCCAGATGCCTTTGGCAAGCCAGGAGAGGTGCTTTAAGGCAACACAGAGCCCTGCAGCCTGTGTATTATTTTCTGCCCTGGGCGCTACACTGCTACATGCAGTGAAACATCTCCTTGCAGACCTGGCTGCTACCCAACTGTCTTCCATGGATTAGATGAAACAAATAAAATCAAGCAACTGCTGTAACAAGGTATCTGAAGACAAACAGGGTTGCCAAGCAATTAGTGTCCAAACCATGCCTAATTAGTCCCTTGGTACATCTTATTACAGAACAAAGCAGAAGATGTCTTTGGGTGTTATACTGGGAGTGTGCAATTCAGATCTGATTTGGGCTGGTGCAAGGTGAGAAGAGAAGGGCTGTTGGATGATCATATCCAGGACGTGTCTAGGGAGAGGACATCTCTTGCTCTCACATCACTGATGATAGTTCTGTCTCATGGAGGCAATTAGTGCTGGCAGGGGAGGGCAAGAGAAGTTCTCTCAGTCTGTAAGTGGAGCAGTAGAGAGAGCTCAAAGTTTTACTCTGAATCAGCTGTAGTAGATAAGCTACAGGTATAAAGGCAGTTTTGTGTAGACAGTTAAGAGACACATTGTAGATCTTAAGACTTTGATACACAGTAAATTTTACAATATGAGCACCGTAAAATACTTACATGTTGGCTTGGGGGTTAGTCATGAGAAATTGCTTCTAACTGATAACATAAGAAATGTCTTAGCTAAAATCAGACATTCAAAGCTGACCAAATGCAACCATTAAATTCTAGATTCAAAAATAGACAGAATCTAAATGGGCACTGAAATCCTGCTCAGTAACTGTTGGTAAATCCCAGCAAACCACACTTCTGTGTTGAAAGGAAAACACAGGCATGCATTGGTTGGCTTTGGCAGAGCAGAAACAAATTTGCTTTCTCAAATCTGCTGACATGTTTATCAGGATAACGTGAATGAATGCATTGCACTTGCCAATATAGCATGCAGTGGCAGCAGAAGACAGAAAATAATTTGAAAAGAAATTAGGAACTATTTGGCTGCACACACAGGGCTGATACTTGCCCTTCCTGCACAGTGCATTGCACTTTTGAGGAAGATGAGACTGAGCAGCAAAGTTGGCTGCTGACTATGGCTCTGGGAAAAGAGTGGTAGGGGAAGTCTGGGGGAGAAACTGGTCACCCAAGCCCTGCAGCACCCAGTGGACCCTTCCTGCTGTGTCCATGGCCCTGGGCCTCTGCAGAAGCTAAGAGGGTCTTTGCCTTTAACTGGCATTTCTTTTTATAAAAGCCTGAAAAGTCTTTTCATCCTGTTTGCTTTAATTCTTCTGCAGAGTTTGGGCACTGTACTGCCTGGGTGGAACAGAGAACATGCAACAAAAGGGACAGGAGCTAATAATGAAAGATATCCTATGCTTCCAGCTTTCTGTGTTTGCTGGAAAATAACAGATTTTCTTGGCAAATATCAAGAGGATATTTGTGACTGAGCTTGCTCTAAGGAACATGAGCTGTGCTGTGCCTCTAAGGCCTGTTGCACTTTCAGATGATTTCACCACTTTACAATTCAGCTCTTATGATAACATTTAACACATACTTGTTAAACCATTCAGTGCAAAGGCATAAAGTCCAGGGTAGGGCAGCACTGGGCACAATCTGCTTCGAGGTGGAGTCCCTCTTACAAAAAAAACCTCGAGTGAACGATACAGAGGGCTGGGATGTTGTAACTTTTTAGGGTAGGGAGTAAAAATTTATTGACAGTGTGAGCTTGATTTAAGCAAACTGAGCAAAATAGCATGCAGAACTATCTTTTAGTGCTCTTGTATTGTGTGGGTTTTACTTTGTCAGTTGTTTTAAAAAGCAACCAGCAATTTCTGGGAATGCTGAGTTAAAAGGAAAAAAAAAAGTGGGGGAGGGAGGAGAAAAAACTTATCAGGCATTTCTATAGCTTAGTAAACATGATTAATCTGACTCAACAAGACTGAATCAAAGAGAATTCATTGACCAGTTGATATTCAGAAATATTTTTGTTTAAATATGGCTTAAAATGACACAAAAATTGGATCTATTCCTGAAAGCCTGACACATGCAAAGTTCTTGTTGTCTGTACATCTGGGCTTATGGTCAGATCTATTTTAATGTCTTTAGAAAAAACCACAAGTGCTAGTAGAAAAGCAGAGAGTCATCATGGCTTTTGTAGGGCTTAGAGGAATGCAGAGCAAAAACCAGTTTGAAATAAAAGTGCCTGGCCTAAAATATGTTCTCCACATGCCTTTTTACCTGCTTCTCTGCATAGCTGCATAGTCCTTTGTAGATCTGCTACAAGCAGGATGAAGGATGAGGCTGCCCTCAGGTGTCTCTTAACCTGCTGTTAGACACAGGAGCTAAATGTGCTCCTCATCCATCAGTATCAGGTGCCAAGCAACCCTGAGGAGCAGCAGACACAGGGGCAGGTGGCTGCAGTGCTGTAAATGTGATGTGTCACCCAGATCCACAGAAGTGGAGGATAGCAGATGAACTACATTCCTTGGCCCTGCAACCTACCCTCAGTGGTTCTTCCCATCCTTTCCCTGCTCCAGGGGAGCTCCTCACTGCAGAGTGGCAATGCAGCAGCTTGGCCCGAGGGCCAGGCAGAACTCAGCAGCACATGTTTGGGTCTGAATTGTGGAAAAGATAAGGCTTACCTGGCTGTGGGCAGAATCATTGGTCATTTTTGTGCTGCTCAAGATGTTCAGCCAATTTGGGCAGGATGAAATTCATTGCTGATGAAAAATGATGCAGCATCTCTGAGCAGCCCATTTTACCCTGACATACAGGTCACATTAACTCCTATAATTTGTTAAATATTCTTTGAAAACCTTTTGAATATTTTCTTTCACTGTGTCCAGAGTTACAGCTTACAGTTCCCAGTGTCTATTGGGTAGGAGAGGACAGATGAGCACAGACAATAGCAGCTGTTGGAAGGGAAATATGTTATAAGGGCACCTGCAGAGACTGATACAATGTGGAAAGGAGCCTATAAATTGTTGAATGGTTCTGGGACTTGATTTAATATATACAAAAGAATCTGAAAATAGACTGGATATCCCCTATCTTGTCAGGACACTGGTATGTAATAAACAATCTCTATAGAAATGTTTACCTCCTTTATTCCCAGCAGTGAGAGTTCTTGATGAAACACATCATTTTCATGAAAACACTTCTGGTTCTCCTCAAGAGCAAGGGGAAGGTTCACCTGAACAGCTGAAAATGTTTGCCACTAAAATGACCAGTTTTAATATTTGAATGAAATCCAGAATTCCCTTTCCTGGTTCAAGCTGTCATCTCTAAGGATTTAATATGTAGATGATGGCTGCTTTCTAGAGACCCAGATGAGGGCATTCAAGGAAAAACAGTTTTGCTGGCAGTTTATTGCAAGTTATCAAGTGGTGTAGGTCTGGGATGAAATAACCTCCCACAGCCCTTCCATCATCCAGCCAGCTCTGATGGAAAATTCTTTGGGAATCATGAATGACTGTGAGTTGTTTTTAGCAGCCCCAGACTTTCTCAGCTCTACCTCCTTCCAGCTTTCCATGGTGTTTGGAAGTTGCAGGATGGCAGCAGGTGAGATAACACAGGATCTGATCCTGGCCCCGAGGTAGCCAAAGTCCTCAGTAGCCCAGATGAGGAAGAAATTAACCAGCTATAAATCAGCAACCAGGCAAATATATCAAAGATACCTGGTTAGATGGAGTGCTGACCTGGACGCTTAAGCAAGGGTTTTCTACACATGGATCCAGGATGGAGTTGGGTTCTGACAGATTCAGCTCAATAAAATCCTCTGTGGCAGCAGCTGGGCTGGTGGAGCAGGGGTCTGACAAGTCCAAGGTGGGCAGAAGTCATGGGCCTTTGCACCATGAGCTTGATTCCTCTTTTGCCACAACACTGTAAGCACCATGCTAGAGCAGGGACAGCACTCTGCCCAGGACCAAGGAGCTGTTGCACAGAAGCTGAAGAGGTCAAAGTCCTCACAGCATATATAAGGATGGATCAAGAGCAAAGGAGAAGGTGGGGAGCTTGTTAAAGGAGGTGAACTGTGGCCAGCAGCTGCATGCACTATGGGCTGTGTGCACAGCACAGTCTGTGCAGAGCTCCTTTCTAACTCAGGCTGTAGCAGGACAGCTCAGAGAGAGGAAAAACTCTGTCCTGGCCCTACCTAGGCTGTGTGTGGCTGCCTGGTGAAATCCTGCCTACCCCACCAGTATGACAGTCAGCCCTCAATTCATGACATTTTGAGTACTTTTTCCTGGCTAGCTCTAGTAAGAGAACACCTCAGCAGGGAAGGAGCTTGTAATTTGAAACAGATATAAAAATGTACTTCTCTGAATACTGCACCACCTAGCCTATTTTCAAGCAAAGACACCCAGACAGAGAAAGATGTGATTGGGGGCTCTAATTAGAAGATAAAACCTTGCATTAAAGCTAGGTGCTGGGTGGAAATAGCTATATTTTCATTCTGTTTGTGGCTGCATTCTGTTATCACCCTGCTTTAAAGGTGCTGCAATGAGTGTCTATTTTAATGAAGGCTGCTGGAGCTGATCTAAATACCAGAACATCTTGTGTGCAGTACACAAAAGTCCCATTTCCTTTCAGAACTGCTGTGATGCTCATTTGCATCATAGATTCATGATGAGGCACATTTAACAGGATGAATCAAAGTGCTTCTAAATGTGATGTTAGATCCATTGCAGCACCCAATGAGGCTCTACATGCCTGTCAGTAAATCCAAGGCAACTCTGGGATCAGCCCAGGTGTAGCTGTACCTGGGGCTGTTGGTGCATTTCTGGATTGCTGTAGAAACATAGACCAAAATGCTCCTTTTTTTCCCCACTGGAATTGCTTAGCAGGGATTGCAGCCATGAGCTGCAGCAAGTGCTGGGGACCCCCTGCCTGAGGAGACCCTGGGAACAAGGGTGTCTTTGGTGCCTTCTAACCCTCAGACTCTCCCTCCAGCACTTCATGGCTCTGGTGGGGTGTAAAATGCCTCTGTCTCAGTAGCTTCCTTCCTGCTGCCAGGGTTTCCTAGCCTTGAAGGAGGTGATCAGGGAGCACAGACACACAACAGAGGCAAGCTTTGTGCCTTGAGCAAAAAAAGATCTCTGCAGTTCCCACAGGGCTTTGTCTCCTTTTCCCTTCCTCTTGCAGTCTCTCTACCTTCCCCAACCCTTCTTAGCTGTTTGTGGCCAAGATCCAAGCAAGGCACTTTCCTGATTGTCCTTTCCCCTTTCATCACCATCATCAAGGGAAACAAAAGTATGTTTTTCCCCTCTTGTAGAGCTGGTGAGCTCTTAAAAGGCTGGCTTTTTCTCCAAGAACTGAGATCCCTGAGGAATCTGCCTCCCTTGCATGTTTCTTGTGTTGAGGTGAAATTAGTCACATTTTTTGCAGATGACAGCAGTTTCTTAGAAAAAAAATAAGAAAAAAACCCAATTCTGGACAATTTATAGACTTAGGCAAGAAAAAATGTAGATCAGTTGTGTTCTAGTCTCTAGTTATTTGGACTGTGTTCTTCATGCAGGCTAAGAAACCCACAGGCTCCCACATACTCACAGTTATTAAAGAAAACCCAGGTCTCTAAGGAGGTTTCAGCTCAGTCCTTCCTCAGGTGAGGTTTTCCACAAGTTATTTTCCATATCACAGAAAACAACAAAACTGTAGTGATAGAAACTGAGACTCAGACAGTGTGAGCTGTTTTGTCTGTTGTTAATATACAGCAGGCACTGAAACTGCAGCTAGATCCCTGTCCTTACCCAGGCATTTTCTGCATACCAAAATTAACTGTGGTCAACAAAGAAACCTTGGATTGGTCGACAGTGAAATCCTTTAAGCAAATGCACAGATGAATCATTGTGCCAGGTCTAGAGAAGGGGGAAAATCTGAATTTAAGATGCATGCTCTCTTCAGGCCCAGAGGAGTTGTGAAATCCATGAACTCCTGCAAATACCTCCTTGGCAAGGCCGACTTAGAGTGATGCAAAAAGATCTGGTATTAATGTTGTCTCAACTGGTGGCACTATGTGGTTCTGCTTCCCAGCAGAGCTGTGCTCTGTGGAGTGATAGAGAAGGGACGTGAGGTCCCTCACATAGCAGTGGGAGCACTGCTTGGTGAGTGAAGCTCCTGGTGCTCTGCCAGAGCATCCATGGGGAGAGGGAGGAGTTGCATGAAGCTATGAAAAATTCAAATTAGGTCTGTCCATCTACAACAGTAGCCTTCCTCATATCTCATATGTAAGGCAACTTATTTAGCTATGGATGTTTGAGAACAGGATGTTAGGACTGGGAATTTTCCACTTGTGGACTTGGAGAAGAATTCCTAACAGGGCTAGAAGAATTGTGATGAAAGAGGCACTGGAAAATGCTCAGCAAAATGATTCAGAAGAAGGGACTTCTGCCTATACACATTGCTGGGGACAGAGAGGAGGGGAAAGCCATTTCAGCAGAGGATAAGGCCTCAGGAACAAGCAGAGATAGCCACAAACTCCTTTAGGCTGGAAAACTGAAGTTAGGAAGAGTCTTCAGAGCAGTGGATGCTGGATGCTCCACAGCAGAAGGGGAGGGAGAATCTGAATGCCCCAGATCCTGTGCATGCCTGTGGGTTGCCAAACTCCTTGGCTCTGACAGCCCCTTATTTCTTCAATGACAGTCAATGGGAGGATAAAATACATGCATTTCCTGGCACTGCTATTAACACAGTAGGCTCCACAAGGTTTATGAGCACTCCTGGCAAGAATAACAAAAATCTCTGTTCCAGGAGCAGCTGGGGCGGACATTACCACCTGCAAATAAATTCACAGACAACATAAAGCAGCCTCCCTCCCTACTTCCCTCCTCAGCAGTTGGTTTTGCTTCCCACCCTATCCTGGGTTCTCCTTGAGATTCCTGACAGTCATCATACTCCATCTTCACCCCAGGGTACAGCTCTTGGATCCATGGCCAGGGTAAGGGATATCTGCAGCCTCCAGAGAGTGACAGTAGAATTGCTCATCTGATGGCTCAGGATGGGGAGTCTGCACCCTGACATGTTCCTCCTGGAGCCTGGCAAGAGGAGGGCTAATAGTTACAGCCTGGTGTGATCTAGAGATGAATACTCTCTTCTCCAGTCATGACCTATGGAAAGAGCAAATCTCATGTTTCTCAGGCCTATGTGCTTCTGCAACAAGCTGAGGATATTCCTGCAGTGCAATAAAGTGCTGCTGAAATGGGGGGTGTAGGGACAAAAGCCTCCAAATGCTGCCAATGGCACAGAGATTATTGGGATTTTAGCATCTGGCATGCAAGCTTTTAAGTTACTCTTGGGTCACAGTCTTCCCCACACAGCCACAGCATTGCAAATTGACTTTTTAATACAGGCAAGTTGAGATTTTTCACCTCCTGACCTGCCTCCAGGAACCAGGGTTTTAACTGCACCATTAAACACCTGGGGACTTTGAGTAAAATCACAAGAGTTGGCAGCAGGCCTGACACAGCTAGGAAGGATCTGCTTTAGGACATGGCTTAATACTAAATCCTAAGCTTCTGGTCTTGAGTGGATAAAGCTCAAATCTGACTTTTCTGTTCCTCTTGCCTCCACATTTTAGCACCTTATGTTATGTTGTCTATATAAGTGGCCAGAGTTGATCCAAATGGACAGTGGGAATAAGACTTCATCAAATGACACTTGCAATGGGGTAAAAGAGCTCTCTTGCAAATGGAGGATCAAGGCCTTTAGAAGAGGCTATCCCTTTTCCAGTGTACAATGCAGAGCCAAATTTCTGCACCTAGTTCAGGGCACAGGTTCTCAACAAAGCCAACACTGGCTGGGAGCAGGGCTGGCCCTGAAAATGGGGCATCCTCCCCATGGCAACACCTCAGCTGGAGGAGCTAGGATTGCCTGGTTCTGTCTGAGGAGATGCTGTTAGTTTTTCTGGTCCTCTGGGAAATGATGGTAAATCCTTCATGTTTGTAGCCCTTTCCTACATGTCTTTCTCACTCGTGTGCTGGGGTAACACACTGGTTTGTTCAGAAATGGTAGGAGATGCCTGGAAATGAGTTTCTTGATAAAGCACCATTCAACCTGACAGACTGTTTTGCCTCTCCAGGCTGCTTCATTCTCTGCAGTCCAGTTTGGGCCACCCCTTGCATTTCAATCTGGGGGGTTGCTGGTCTCTTCTCAGCTTGTTGTGGCTCTTTTCTACTGGGTTGTGACCTGGCAAACACTCTCGTTGTAGCTCAGTCTATCCCAGCTCTGGAGGGAACTGCAGTGCCCGAGAAGCTGTTTGGTTTCTGTATAAATACTTGCCTGTGGTTTCTAGCTGTCTGAATGCCTCCAAGGACCCCTAAAAACTAACAACTGCTGCTGCTGACAGAGGGCTCCACCAACAGTTCCCTTCACCTTCAAGTCTGGGCAGTGAGTTCCTGCCTTACCTGACTCTGTTTTGCAGCCAGTCTGACAAATGCTGGCACCAGGAGCCCTGTGCAATGCAGGACAGACCACCAGCCCCTGCGTGTGATGCCTTGGCTGCTGCATTGGTACCAAGATGGGGGTGACTAAGGAGTCTGCCCCAAACCACACCTTTTAACTCTTTATGTCTCTTCTCCCATGCTGCTCCTGGTACACCTCTTTGGGAACCTGCCCTGTGCTGGTCTGGTAATACACATGCCCAAAATTCTGGGGAGTCACTTGATGCACATCTCCTACTGGTCATATGACACTAAAATCAGCTAGAACCAACAAATGGGGCAATTCAGAGGGAACACTGGCTTTCTCCCCCATCTGTTAAGCTCATTAAATGTGGCTTTTAGCATCAAAGCAGACATCCCATGAATAGCTTAAAAAACATGGAATGTCAACTTCGCTGGGAAAGAGGACCCTTGGGCACATCCTCTTGCAGCCAGCCTTCCTAGGAGGCTTCTCTGCCACTGACACTTGGGCTTTGAGAGTGCTTTCTGTGGAAAATGTTCCCTGGTAACTTGTTCCATGAAACCAGTAGAAATGTGCCTTTCCATTTCCTACTCCAAGTGGCTATTCTGGGTTAAAAAGTAACTGGAATGTTAGGAATTGTTAGTAGAGGAACAGAAAACAAAGCAGAGCCTCTCTGCAAATCCATCTCAAATATCATGTCTGCTTCAGCCCTGCTGTCTCAGGCAGATATAGCAGAGCTACAAAAAGTACAAAGGTGACCAGTTGGCTGGATCAGCTTCCAGGCAGTGGACAAGGAGATACACCAAGGCTCTTCTGGAAAAGAGGTGAGCAAGGGAGAACACAATATGGGTCTGTAAATTGCCAAGGGCATAAAGGAAAGTATTCACTCAATACTGCCCTTTGGAGGCACAGCCAAAGAGTCAGAAAGCAAACCTTGGTTCACAGCTGGTGCACACAGCGTTTCCCTCAGAGGCTGATGGCTCTGTCTTTACTTATTTACGTTGGCTGAGGTATGCCTGAGAGCACTGCTGAGCAGAGTCTCTCTAATAGGACTGGACTGATGGGCACCATTTTCTAGTCAGGGCTGCCTTTGCAGCAGTGCCTCCCACTGCCCTAATACCCAGGGAAGGCAGCTGAGCTCAGTCTTTTGCTGCAGAGGAGATGCTCTCTCCTGGGTGCAGGAGAACTGTGTTGCAAGGCTTGGTGGCCTGCAGGAGAGTGGTCTGGCAAATGGGCAACTGAGAGGGGCAAGCCCAGGGTGGCAGCTGAAGGGAACAACACAGGGGAAAAACAACCTGCAGGGACAGAAGAAGGAGGCAAAAAAAAGGGGGATTAGACACAACGACATCACATCTGGTCAAAAAGAAACAGTTCACTAAAATTCAGTGTTTGTCAGGAGAGGAACATTTGCACACCTGCACTTCTGTGGTAAGAGGGCATCATTTGCAAAGAAAATAACTACTGGCCACACAGTGCCTGTGAACTGTACTGCACTTTTGTGATGCTCCCAAGCAGCACCTCCAGCTGTAGGGAGCAAAGCACCTCAATGTGCTCTTTGGGAGCTGCTTCCCATGGGCATGCCCTGGTGCTTTTTTGTTTTAGAGCCAGAGCAGCTCACATCATCTTCACTTGTGTTCCAGTGTAAGCAGCTCACACTGGCACTGGCTGGTGTTACACCCTGGGGCTGGAGCCTTCGTTCATTACTGTGGTAGTGGCTCCTGACAGCAATGTCACTGCTGCCTCAGAACATTTCACTTCTAATGGCTCCAAGTCAGTATAAATTGCTGTGATACAGGAATCGATGGTGTAAGATCAGTTCATGCATCTAACTGCTCTGTGATTTGTACCAGTGAGGTTCTCTATATGGCCCAGGCTTTGAGCACACTCCCTGTCCTCTGTCACACACAGCTTGATGTCTGATTTGTACACCCCTCTGAGTACTGTGCACATTTCACTGGTGTAGCAACTCAGAAACTCTCTACTTCATTATGACTACACAAGTTTATCATGTGGAGTAATTAGGCTTCAATGCACTGTGCCTCTCGTTCGACACTTCAGCATACTTCAAACCATCAACAGGCTTAGGAGAAAACATTCAATGCAAGACAGACAGTGGGTGTGTATGTCCTGTGCCATTATGTAAAACAGCAACAGCAGGTGCCCTCTTCAATATGTGCAGTGAGTAAGGATATGTCAAGCTAAAAATAAATTAAAATGTGTGTGCACATATATGGGTATATATAAATTATGGTCCAGTCTTCACTTGTCAAGGGCTAGAATGTGGCACTCAGACCTGTTCCGGGCTGCTGTGGGATTTGCTTCTAGATGCTTGAGTCACTTGTGCATCTGTATCAAAAGCCTTTTTCCATTTCACAGCTAATTCACAGAGATGTGATCTCCGACAACAGATTGACAAGTTTCCTAATGCGAGTGTTCCTGCTTTATGAGGAATCAGAAATGTGGAAGACTTTTCTCTCCTATAGTATTTCAAGCCAAATAATGTGTTTGTTAGTTCTACATAGAATAGGAAACTTAGCAAGACTTTGGAGAGATAAATTATTTAAGATTATGCAAAATTAATTTACTTTTCTGGAGTAAGTTAATGTTATTCTTGCATCATGATTTATATAAATACTCCTAAATCATGTAGAGTTAATCTTGTAGTCCATTTGCAAAACTGTAGCCATAAATCAAGTTTTGAAGGATGCTAAATTAAGTTTGTTTTTGTAGGACACAACTGGTTTAGATGAGGGTTTGGACAACAACAATAAAATTTGAGACAATTCAGGAATACTGTGCCTGGTCACAAGAGCAGAGCAGCTGCCACATTTGATGGAGTAAGTCCTTTAAATCACCAAGCATCAGCTCCAGAGGTGGGGGAATAAGGAAGGTATAGCTGTTCCCAAGTGTCATGTAGAAATCCACTGAATTTTATGATCCTTGATCACCTCAAAGAACAATCTACATAAAAATTTTACAGGCACCATTTTCTATATGCCTGTGCACAGCATTTGTATGCACGGGTGAGTACAGACACACATGCATATGGAATAGCAATTTTCCAGTTGTTTTTATAAGCATCTGACTTGGCATAATTTTACTGAATCAGTTCCCATGGGTTTTTAAAAAAATATTTTTATAAAATGTGTTCTTAAAAGATTTAAAACTATTTCCATAAAAACAAATTCCGTATCACCTCATTTTACTGTTAACATTTAAAGGAGGCATGTTAAAATTCACCATTATTTGTCCTCCACCCAGAGCATTTTCCAAGGTCCAGTGCAGTCAAAGGACAGAGTGTTGGTGACTTATCAGGGGGCTGTGGTTCAGAGACACTTTTGACTAGCAAAAAGTGAAAAGTCACCCCTGCCAGGGACACGGATTCTCAGTGCTGTGATGTCCATGGAGCAGATTGTCCATGCTCTTCCCTGTAAAACACCCTTTTTATTTCATTCATGACTTTCCCTTTTTCAAGTTCAAATGTTTAGGTCTTGTCTCTTCTCAATAATACCTTAACTTTTAAAAAATATTTTCCTTTGAAGATAACTTCTTGAGTTATTTTTAAGACTCGGGAGATGGGAAGGGAGGTATGTGTTCACCATTAAAGTAGTTCTTATGGCTTTCTTCCGAGTGTCACTAATATTAAACTGGCTTGGTGTAGAAGACGGAAATCAAGTGGGTAGCTGGGCCTCTGTGAGAGGCAGCTGTTTTTTTCTGCACTGATGAAAATCCACTTCAGAGGTCATGTATGCCCAGTAAGCTTTTAAAAAAACAACAAAGCGGTGAACATGATGGCACATCTATCGGTTGTGTCCTTGGGGTATAAATAAGAGAGCTCCAAACTGAGCATGTATGTGCATGGAGTGTGGTTATTCCTGAAAATAAATACTGGGATGACTCAGATATTGAGTGTGGCTGGGTATTAACAGAGAGTAATAAGCAGTTGCTAGGAGGCATAATTCTACTGTAGCTTCCACTTTGCAGAAATAATCCAGGGGGTAGGACATGGGAACACACCTCAGCTAGTGGGTAGTAACAGTGACAATGACTGTCCCGCAAAAATAAACATTTCTGAAGCCTGGGGCAGTTTGTGTAAGGAACTGCAGGAGGACAGACCTTGCTGAGGGGTCTTGTCATGTGCTTCATGCTCCAGGGCTTGGACCGGGCAAACTACATGTCCAAACAAGAGAGAGTCAATGACCAAACAGAAACATGAGCAAAGCAATAATGCTCAGCTTGTGTGAGATTTGCTCTCCCTGGACTAATTTTCTTTTCCTGTATTTCTGCCTCATTAGAATGAAACATTCTTCTGGCACTTGTGCTTTCATGCCCAGGAACTGAGGCACATATACTAATTGCTGACAGCAGTGCACACTAAGGCCAAGTGTTGAGGCTACAGCAACACTGCCTGGTAGAAATATTCCTTCTGCACATGCAAAAACCCATGGAAGAGTGACTGCAGTGTCAGTAATCACTATCTGCATTTTGGAGCAGGCTGGTTTTCCCCAGGGACAGAGCCAAAGGAAATGCCAGATAAATGCACTGGCTTTTCAGGCAGCAGCAGTCAGCAGAGAGAGGGATGGTTGTGTGCTGTCACTCACACTTGCTGCCTGTTTGTGTCCTGAGGTTGTAGCACTGTGAGACCTCACTGCTCTCGAAGGGCAACAAGAACAGCAATACTTTTGCCAAAAGCAGCAGCAAGCAGCAGGAGGGACAGTGACAGTCATCTCCAGGCCCCAAGAGATTCAGAGCTGCCAACACGCACGCCCCAGGGAGAAGGTAAAATCTTTGGTAACTTTGGGCTTTTTTGGTTTTCAGCAATTTCCTTTGCAGCTCCTGAGTCTCCACTCTTGCCTTGTGCCATCTGGCTAAAGCCATGACTTTGTGCAGCATGAGAAAAATAGCCCTGAGTAGGTTAGAAAAGCACCTGGAAAGAAAACAACCTCATGCTTATAGTTAATAATTCAGATATTAGAGACATCACTTGATTTTAGAAGGCATGGAAAAATGTTTCCTTTGTGTTTTTATTAAACTTTTCCTCTGTGGCTTTGGGGAAAAATTTAGAAGGGTGAAATAGCATTTATTTTCGTAAAGGCAAGAAGTACATACTCCAGCCACAAAGGCAGAGAGAGGGAATGTGACCCAGTGAGGGGCTGCAGGAGCAGACGCTGCACCCCAGGAGCTGTGACAAGGCAAGCTGCCAGGCACTGGGCACGGCCTCTGTTCCTGCCTCGTTGTGGTCCTTGTGTTCTCTGAGCTCAAAAGGAATCTCCTTGCAATCACATATTTCTCTGCTCTGAACAGAGCAGGAACAGAATGACCTCTAGAGGTCCCTTCTGACCCATTTTTTTTCCACTACTTTCTTCCATGATTTTTTTATTTTATATTTAACGAGCAGAATTCAGAGCAAACACAAGCTGTTGTTTCATTTGAGCAGGAAAAGGAGCTGCTCTGAAATCCTTTGCTGGTGCAAAAACCTGCTGGAATGAACTTGGTAACACACAGCCTCATTTGCTTCTCATACTGCTTTTTTAAGACCACCTTGGAGCAGATAATTAGGCGAACTTTAGATGAGACCTGGCATCATATTCACCTCTGCCCTTTTCTCTCCTTTACCAGCAGACCTTTCCTGCTAAACAGGACCAGCATTCCAGTCAGTCTGGAGGGGAAAGGGAGAGCAAGTCCTATGTCTTTTGCCAAACTTGTACAGCCAAACTTGTAGCAGGGTATTGATTAGAGACCATCAGTCAGGACAGTGTTTCCCAGCTGGTTAGTCAGCCAAACCATCCAGCACACAGAGACAAGGAGCCTGACAGACTGTGTGCGACTGGAAAACCTCCAGGCAGTGCCCAGCCTCAAGACACTGGGAATCCTCAGCAAGAATAGCAGCAAGCAGATGGCACTTGAGCACAAGACATCAAGTAAAACCAAACCGCCCAGACAAGAAATGCCAGGAACAAAGATGACAGAGCAGGATTTCTAACCTGCCCTGCAGAGTTTGGACCATAATTCAGTGTAAAATGCAGCACCAAGGTCACCAGAGCAAAGAGAGCAAAGCCCAGAACTGCTTCATCTCTGAAAAGCAGGGAAGCATGGGCAGTGAAATGGTCCCCCCAGCTATGATTACGCACGAGCAAGATCCCCTGCTCCAAGTAAGCACATAGACAACCCAAGAGGAGCCTACAAAGTGGGGAAAATTGGGCTGAGGCTATAGCTGCCGAACAGTTTTCTCAGGTGCTTTCAGTTTTGTGAGCAACCCAGCCAGCATGGCTCCAGGACTTCTCTCCCAGGTTATGCTAAATAAAGCCATCTGGCAGCCCCAGAAACCCAAGTGTGATGTTAACAGGTTAGTGGTGGGGCTGCTGCAGGTGTCAGGTGCTGCCTGTCCTGTTGACAATCCTCTACCTGGTTGGCCATTGCACGGAAGTTGAATCTCAGCAGCACTCCCTTGGGATGGGGCTTGGCCACCCATGTCTGGGATCTCTGGCTTCATAGGACCTCAGCTTGGATCCAGGCTGAGGAAAGCACAGTCACTCAGGATGCTAAGGCAGATTACTTCCTATCATCTGCAAACTGGCAAGGAGTGGAGGAGATGCCCACATGCCCCATATATCCCATGGCATGTCCCACAGCAGCCTGGAGAGCTGAAAGGCTGTTAGGAGAGCTGCCATGCAGACAGAGTTCCTGCACTGGGGACTGTGTCATGTCAAGTCTATCATGGGGTGCTCTCTGAGCCCAGGACACGCACAGTGCCCTCCCCCACCCTCCTCTCTGTCCCCATCTGGGTGCTGCATCATGCAGCTGCACCAGCTCAGCCCAGGCCTGAAGCTGAAGCTGCCCCCTTCCAGCCACTGCTCTTACACAACAGCTATTTGTGTCTTATTGGGGCGCAAGGCGTTTCCTCCTCACACCCCACAACAAGCACAACCAGCCTGCCACCTCCCACACACTGCCAGTGCTTCCATTTCTCCTCACTCTGGATAACAAACGAGCAGCACGGTAATTACTGCCTCCTTCAGATACATTGGGAAAGGAAGGAGACATCATATGCTAAATCATTTTGGGTCTGAACCATTCACTGCACACTCTTTATAGAAGAAGTGAAGCTGCAATAATGTTCAAAGGATTTGTAATAGCTTTTGTAGGGCTCCCACCCTGACAAATATCCTCATTTCCTTACACACTGGTCCTGCCTGCCTGGAGATTAACCACAGAAACCATCAAATTGCTCCTGGGCTGGGTTTCACTTGTCACCTGTCAAGATAGGAAGACTTATCCAGCTCCAAAAGCATGAAAGAGCACATTGTGTTTGCAGTGTGCCTTTGTTCACCAATTACCCTCTCTCCCTTGGTGGCTTCCCTTCTCCATGAGCATCCATCTGCTGTGAAACATATTGTGAAAAAAAAAAGACCTAAGGAATTAGCTCTCAGGAACAATGATTCTTTTCCCAGTATTTAATTTTGTGCTTCTGAAGAGCTCTTACTTTACATGTTGTCAATAAGTTTGCTTACTTGGGGTTTCCTGCTTGCACAGCAATTTGTGTGGTTTGGCTTTACTTTGCTCTGCTTGTGCTGCCATATATGTTGCAAGGTTTACTTTTATCACCTGTCCAGGTTTTAATTTACTTACCATTAAAACTGGCCTGTCCTGCAAATACTTTCCTAGCAATAGATGCACTGTTCGAGTCATCCATCTCTCCTAGTTACTTTTGGGAGCAAAGATAGTACCAGAAAAAGACTGGTAAAATCGTAGTCTTGTCCTCACCAGCAGGTTGCAGGAAAAACGTCTCAATACTGACCCCTCTCTGAAATTCGGCTGTGGAAAGCCTCTGCTGTACCTGCTTCCCAGTGCTTAACTGACTAACTGGCTGGGAACACCATCCTGACTGATGGGAGACAACAAAAATGAATCAGTTCTTTTCTTAACAGTTTACCTAATTTCCTACATCAAATAAATGAAGACCAGTAACTTACCATCTGGAAGCATATGAAGATTATTTCTTCTTATGTTTAATTTTCTAAGTGACTGCAATTTTCCTATCTACTGGGGAAGAATCCAAAGTTCATTGCAGATAACACCCTAATGAAGACATAATTAATAAATTAACATCTTAAATGAAATTAAACAAAGGAAAACTGCTATCAAACCTGCTATAAAACATACAATTACAGAAAAAAAAGAATCATAGAATCATAGACTCATAGAATCAACCAGGTTGGAAAAGACCTCCGAGATCATCGAGTCCAACCCTACCAACATTACTAGACCATGGCACTAAGTGCCACACATAGTCTCATCTTCAAAACCTCCAGGGATGGTGAATCCACCACCTCCCTGGGCAGCACATTCCTATGTCTGATCACTCTCTCCACAAAAAATCTCTTCCTAATATCTAACCTAAACCTCCTCTGGCAGAGCTTGAGTCTGTGCCCTCTTGTCCTCCTGCTGG
>NW_008669743.1:50273-53870 GCF_000695815.1 Acanthisitta chloris
TCTCCCCTGAGCCTCCTCTTCTCCAGGCTGAACAATCCCAGCTCCCTCAGCCTCTCCTCATGGCATTTGTGCTCGAGTCCCTTCACCAGCCTCGTTGCTCTTCTCTGGACCTGCTCCAGCCCCTCAATATCCTTCCTGAATTGAGGGGCCCAGAGCTGAACACATCTTTCTAGAGTTTTCCACAAAGAGAAGATGTACCATCACAGATCCCACTGTTTTTTCAGGATTTAGGGTATCATGTTTCAGAAAATCAATTCAAGAAATTAAATCAATGAGTGATGAAAGGCTTGGAGACTAAAACTGTAGCTTAGGAACCAGGAGTTCCTGGTGTAGTTCCCATATCAGTTAAAAGCTTGTTGTGCTACTGCTACTGGCATTCTGCTCCTTTTTCAAAAAAAATTCTCCTTCCTTATAAAACCTTGAACCAATCCATACAACTAAAAATTTACGGAGATTAATAACAGGCTCATCAACTTTTTAGATACAAGCACTAGAGGGTGACAAAGCTGTACCAAATGAACATAGACTACAGCTACTTCTGTCACTAATTTATCATTTATTTATCTAGTCCAGACTGATACAACAATCACGTTGATAAAGACTGTTTCTAACCCTTTTTTATTTCTAATTCAATAAAACTGACTTCAGAGACTAGTTTCCTAGACTATATAACAATGCTATGTATCTAGCTGATGAAAAATTGGAAGCTGATTTTAAAGGCAAGTTGAGTACATGGTTTAGTTGTTAATTTTCTTTTTTTAATGTAGATAGATAGATAGATAGATAGATAGATAGATAGATAGATAGATAGATAGAACTTCTGTTCTCAACAGGTATATCACAGGCAATAGAATGAAACTTTCTCTAGTATGTCCTTCATCTGTGTCATCAAGCATGTATTCTAAGTCTGACAGCTTTGAAAAAGAAGCCAAAATTACTACAACTGCAATCCTGAAAATCATTCACTTCTGGTAAACAATGGCAGTGATCCCACCCAGAAATCCTAAGGCACTGAAGTGAGCATAGAGAATGTCTCAGTGAAGAGTAAAGGACATTAGAAAAGTCTCACAAACATTCAGAATACCTTACAGTACTTGTAAATAGATTTTTAAAAAAATTTTAAAAAGAATGTAGATTTATAACTCAGAAATTAGGTCGTGTGGAAAAAATCTCCAGGGCATACACAGCTACTGTGGAAACAGGATAATGATGCCTTGCAGTGACCCCAGAAATCATGCATACCGTAAAAAAATTAAAAATCCCAGGTCCAAGTGGCAGGTCAGTGAATAATTCTGCATAGTTCTCCAAAGTACTTGATCTTAACATGGAATAATGATCAGAAATTCTCAGTATATTAAGAAATATAGAGAAAGTAATGGATGACAAAGCACAAAACTTTAGTATGACATGGAATAAAATCATGTTGCACAGACACCTAAACTGTGAATATTGTGTATCATTCTATTCACCCACCCAATCAAAATAAAGGCATAGCAGAAATGAGAGGGGAGAAAAACCCAAAAACGACCCACAGAGCAAGAAACAATGATTGAATGGCAGAACATGTATTGGAGTACAGAGTAAGAAGGATGAACTCTTCAGCTGGAAACATGATTCCTGACAACATGTAAGAAATAGTATTACAATTATTGCAATGAAGGTAAACAGAAAAATGCACAGTTTTTCACAACATTCAAGTGAAGGACTCGAAATCATCTGCAAATTGATTTTATTTATGAGCCTCTTAAGCTTTAGTTCACCCAACATACTGATTTTTGCTTATCCCCATTTTTGAAACTCCACAATACATTACTCCTGTAATTTCAGCTCAAACACCAAGAAGAAAAAGCAGCAACTGAATGTAAATTTTGCAGTTTAAAATTAAAAAAAAAATTTATTATACTGAAAATAAACTGCTTATAAGTTTATTTACTACAATGATTCACAATTGCACTTGTCAACTCCATTACAGCTCTCAACTTTCCAATTTCCTCTGGAATGGAGATGAGCTTGTCAGATACAAGATGATTCTGGAAAAGATAAAATGTAGTCTTAAATAGTACAGAAACAACTGCATGTGGTAATTTCAGAAGGCAGAAGTTTTCTATGTCCACAAAACATGCAGTCACCTTATAATTCAAATCTTGTGATGGTTAAAATTTATATTAAATAATGACAGCATTAAGAAAACCCTCAGCAAGAGCTGCCAACCTTCTACCAGGAATGGAACTTCCAGCACAGTGTAGAAAGAAAAGCATAAATTCAAAGCTAAGAATAGGCGAGGTTACCAAAGCAGTCCAATGTCTCACCTACACTGTGCCCTCCACAGACTCCTGACATGCTGAGATCAACTTCCAGAGCCCTGCAATGCTGTTACATAGCTTTGATATATGTACTGGAAGGAATATCTCACCTACAACCAGGATGAACAACTAGGACTGCAGAATTAGACACAGAAATTCAAAGTTAAGTTAAAAAGGACCCTCCAAATTTCTCACTCGGAGTTTTGTTATTGTTTGAGACTGTAGCTCAACAAGTAATTCCTCAGCACTTGCCCAAGTTCATTGCTCCTATCCTATTTTATGTTATACTGGCACAGTTTGCATAGTCATGCCATGAAAAAGTGCTAGTTTAGTCCTCAAGAGAATGTTCCAAGCCTGTACATCTGGGAACATCAAGAATAACCCAGTTTCACCATTTATGTAACAAAGTTTTCTTCAGTCAGAAAGAAAATTACATTAAATGAGGCTTCTCTAGGAGAATTCAGAAAAAACACTTCACAGAGAGACTGTACAGAACTGTCCTGTGCGAGGAACCCCATGTTGGAGCAGTGGAAGAGTATGAAGAGTCCTTCCCTGTGGAGGAAGGAGCATCAGAGACAATATGTGCTGAACTGACCATAACCCCATTCCAGGATTTTTATTTTAATCCTGTGCTTTTTTATGAAATAAAAACCACACAGTTACCTATCCCTATTCTGCACTGCACATAGGACACATCATGTGTCAGGAAAAAAGCTGAAAACCCACAAATCACTAGCAGGCTTGGTACTAGATACAGAAATTGGAGTTTAAAAACATCCCTTCACACATTCTACACCTCAGACAACCTGATGTATCACAGAAGAATGAATACATCACTACTATCTGTACAAATGCAGCTCACAAAACAAAAAAAAAAAGAACAACAGAAAATCTATGGGACAGACCAGGAGTACAGAGGAAAGAAAAGCCCCAAACCAAACCAAAAATAACATAGAACTGATTTGCACAAACAACATTTTGGAAAGTCACTGCTACTTGCTAACAAAAGATTCTAGACTGCTCATTCATATTTTCTTTTAGCATATTGCTCATAATGAGCCATTTTCAGCAACTTCTCCAGCAGCAAATAAACCCACAGGTACATCAGAGATGAGCTAAAATATAACAGAAGCTCCATGGAAAGCGTAGCTTTGTTTTCTAGGAGCTGTTTAGGAAAACTCCAAGTTTACTTCACTTAAAAATCTGGGTAAATCCAGGCTCACACTCATGATACCTACCTAACACGGTGAAAGCCCCGACACTCACCGCTGAATGCACCCGCGCTTGGAACCGC
>NW_008669743.1:53918-56049 GCF_000695815.1 Acanthisitta chloris
CGCAGAGCATCCGACACCCTCTGAGGTACAAACCAACCGCAGCACTGAGCTCTTATTCCCAGAGCGCGAACTCAGTAGTTCTCCTCATCCTGCACATCCTTCTCCAGGCATACGAACTGCAAGTCCCCATCCCTGTACGGACAGACTCGGGACACAGCGCCCTGTGGCCATCTCCCTGCCTTGCCCGCACACAGACAGCACCACCTTCCCCTCGCAGCGCCCGCACTCGGAGGGCCTCTGCCCCCACCCCGCCTACCCCACAGCCGAGCCCCCCGGCAGAAGGCTCCGTCCCCAGGAGAGCCGAGACCGCCGCATCTTCTTCCGTGGTGTCGCTGGGTCGCGGCCGGTGCCGGGGAGCTCGAGCATCTTCCTCCCGCTGGGGCAGAGGATCTCGAGCTGTCCGTCTCCTCCGGGGCAGGTCCGGGGCGCGCACCGTGTGCGGCTGCGGCCGAGTGGCTCCGTGGACCTTGCTGTTGTTGTCGCCGCCGCCTGCCGAGCCGTCACCTTCGCTCCTCGAAACAGCGGCCGAGGCACGGCAGATCAGCTGTGCTCACTCTGCCGGGGCGTCGGGTACCGTTCAGCTTGTATCTATGGCAGCACAGCTCATCAATCGCTCCTCAAGCCCAAAGGTCACCTATGCCAGGTGCATCAAAGCAGCCCCTCTGTCTTGAAAATCCGCACCGAATAGTGACTGCAGATTCTCGTTAGTGGCAAGAAAAAATCAGCAATATTCCAGGACAGAACAAAGGGAATAGGAGAGTTGTGGTCACCCTGAAATGGGTTAAGGAATACTCAAGAAAGACTCAAAGACACTGATGCTCTTGGCTCAGAATGTGAAAGGAAAGTGGTGAAACATAAAGCAGAAGCTGGTTGCAATGTCTGGGGCCCAGTTATCTGAATAAAATGCAACACAATTGCTGGATTGTATGGATGGATAACTGCCTCTTTTACCATGTGATCTGTACTTGTTACATCCTGCATATTTATCTGTCAAAAATTAATCTAAAACCTTAATTAAGAAATGCTAAAGAACAGCTCACAGACCCACGTTTTAATGCAATTGCTGTGGGTTTAACAAGCAGAATTTGCTCTTATGCCCTGATACTCCTGAAGGTATTTAAATGGATCTTTTTTTACTATTTTTTTTGCATGCATGCATGCATCATGACTAATTTGGGGATCTAAGGGAAATTCCATCTATAAGCAGTATGCAAGAGACTGGCTGGCATTCAGCCAGCTATATGTCAGTGAGGGACCTCAGCCATTATTAATCAAAAGAGGAACAGCCCTGTAATATTGTACGGAAAATCTCTGACTAAAATTCTGTAAAACCAAATGAGCCAGGATCAGTAAGAAGGTCCTGAAGAGTGAAGGGTTTAATCCTTTGGTGCAGTATTCTATGAATTTTGGGCTCACCGTGGCACTGCAAATAGATCATCCTTCCAGTAAAAGAGGCCTATGTGTAAAATGGATGTGTGGTGGGGGTCACCTACAAATATTGTGGCTGGCTGCTTCCTTTAACCTTAGCAGTGGATACCTGTGTGGGCTGTGGGATTAAAGTTTACAGATTAGTTAGTATTTGCTGATCAGTCTGGCTGAGCCAGAGCTTCCGCTCTTGCCCTGAAAAAGCTAATAATTCCCTGGATTCACAGCAGGAAAATCAGACAAATCTGTAGAAACACTGCTGAGTGCTGCCTTCAGTAGTGGTGCCAGACAGAAAGGGTTGAACTCACAGACTGATGTTGGGACAAGTTCATATGACGATTTTCCCTGCAGACGTAGGGCAGAAGATTCAGCGGCGCTCAGCCTCACTGGTGTCCTTCCTTCATAAAAAATGTCAGTGTGGAAACTTAGATAAGGCCAGCTAGGTACTCTTAAAAGGCGTGAAACCGGTTGGCCTGTGAGAAAACAATGCAGTGCAGGGTGAGTGGGTGGGATGGGGTCCAGGGGATGCCGAGCATCACCGGGAAGTTGTAAGAAAAAGTTATAATAAAGTTAAGAAGCAGCTAAAAAAGACAGTGGATCTGCTCTGAGTGTGGGAGGAAGAGGAGCTCCATGACTTCATCTGGGCCCGGTTCGGCCAGCCCGGCTGAGGTACTGTACAGCCAGGCCGGGAGAGCAGCACCAGCAC
>NW_008669743.1:56070-57676 GCF_000695815.1 Acanthisitta chloris
CCGGGTAGACTCGCTGCTGGGGACGTATAGAACAACATCAAGGATAACAGTCTCTTTGCTGATCTGGCCACCCGCAAGCTGAAGATGATCGGCTGCGGTTCCTGCATCTTCCTCAAAGATATGCTCCACACCCAATTTGTAGATGAGTCCACACCCAAGGGGATGCTGCCAGACCCGGCCATCTCACAGCCTGGCCAGGCACTGAAGGTTCCCCCCTTTTGCTGGGTGGGATGAGATTAATTCTTCAGTCAGCTGCCAGCTGCTTTTTGGTGGGGGGAGTGAGAGGTGGCCTGTAAACCGGGAGCCTGGCCCTGCCCCAGTCCAAAAAGACCGATGCAAAGAGCTGGAGACTTGGAGGTGGCATCTAACCTTTTCTGTGACACATTGAAACATCACTCGGCCTGTGACTTTATGGGACAATGGGGTTATGAGGAAGTAACCCTTTATCCATTGTCAAAAATAAAGTAACTGAAAAACCTTAAACTTTTCCAGTGTGTTGAGTCAAATTTATAAGTGCCATCTAAAAAGAAATATTTTTGTTTCTAGTAATAAATTAACAAATTAAAAATATGAATTTTGTTTGTAATTTGAGTGCTTCATCCTTTTCCAATCCCTTTCCAAATGCTTCATTTTCCCCTGCCCTCTTCCTCACTCTACCTCCCAAAATGGGCAGACAGTGCTGGGCTCCAGCAAGACTGCTTTGACTCTGTGGTGCAACCAGGTCAGCTCCTGGCTCTTCTTCAATAATAAAGAAAGGGAAACTTTGCTTTCTAGGAGAAGCTGTACCCAATTGTCTTCAGGATGTGGAGTTCTGGGAAAATGTCAAACACAGAGAGATTCACATCAAGTTGTGATGTTACTTGCATCTCATTTACAGAAACTCTGAGGCAATGCTGTTGCCAGCTGCAACTCAGACAGGCCTGTCTGCAGTTATTAATGCTGGAGGAGAAGTGGCTCCTCGGGAGAGTCTGGGCTCCTGTTATGTTTTGTGGACAGGGAGAAAGGTGTTCTATTTTCTATGCCTAAGAAAAATGCTGTGAGCACTGAAATTCACGAAGTCTCGATTCCCACAGGCTGGTACTGTGCACTCCCTGCACCCCTGGGCAGGGAGATGTGCTCTCAGCCCTTGCCTGGGATGTATTTGCAGGGCTCAGCCCTCTCCTGTCTTCACAAGACTTATGGCAAAGCCCTTTCAGCCCCTTAACAAAGTCAGCCAAAAGTGGCTAGAAGTTTCTCTGGAGTGCAGGGAAGTGCTCAGCCCCTTCTCTGTACCAAGGTGCCCGGGGCCTGCCACTGTCATCAGCCTTGAGACTAAAAGGCACGGCCAGCACGGGGGGACAGAATGATCCCCCACCCTCAGGGACCTTGGTCCTGTCCTGCACGCCTTCAGGATGTTTCTTCGGCTGTGGGTTTGTTTGGTCTTTGAGGGTTTTTTTAGAAGGAGAGGGTGTCTTGGGGACTTGTGGGATTTTTGGTGGGTTTTGAGGGGTGGGAGTGTTGGTTTGGCGTTTTATCTTGTTAAACTGATGTTTCGAAAGCTGTTTGGAGGCACAGCCCCCGCAGCCCCGGGCGGGGTGAGCCCGGAACGCGGCACTGGCTGGAGCCG